>NC_088360.1:100761263-100771263 GCF_034508935.2 Berghia stephanieae
GTGCTCAAGTAAACAAGACTTGAATCAACTTCACATTTGCTACTTTTACCAAGTGCAATCTTCATAACAATCAACAGCGAGCAATTCTACCCAATCGACGTTATTTTGTTGCCACGTTTACTTGGATTTTTATCAAAACAACAACAACAACAGCAGAAAACTTCAATTCCACAATGTCTATCGTTCTGATCCTCCCATCTGCAGCTTCCAGCTTCGAGCTCTCTGCCACGAGCTCAACCAGTTCTAACATGTCAACGTTTTCAACGACTGAGGAGATGCAAGTTCATCCCTCAGGAAAACCAGCTCTTGCTTGCATTTTCTCCACGTCACCAGATGACGACCTAACCACTTCCACGTGTTTGTCCAGCCCAGAGGATAAAATCAACTCTTCTCAAAATCAATGCTTTACCGACGACTTCTTGAGGTGAATATTTTATTTTTGGGACATTTTATTCAACACTGTTTCAAAAAAAATAGAACAACTGACTTTGATTTCTACACGCAAAGGAATATTTTACCCAACATTCCCTGCTCTATGTTGGCGGTGTTTCCACTGAAGCGGTCGGACATTTTTTTGCCCTTCAAACGAGAGAACCGGAGTGAACTAAGAACTATAGTATTACTATGACTTATGAACAATTAGTGCGGACCATAACTGGACTTCTACATAATCCAAGGACCCGAAATCCACGCATTTACAAACTGTTTATATGTTGATATTTATATATTTATATATTTATTCATTATAAACAATCAATTGATTCCAGTTGTTGAAGCTATTGCCTTGACATTTAAATACACACTTCAAATCATAACTATCAGCATAATTTCAACATTTTATCACAAAATTCTATATTTTTCTTAATAAGTATATAATATCTATAGTCTTCGCAATACGTTTCAATATTATTTTTCAGTACGCAATTTAAATCCAATTCTGAAACGCAAACAACCTTCATTCTTTTCAGTTCGTAAACTTTTAAGAATAAAAATTTAAAGCAGGAGAGTAAGACGACGAAAAAAAAAAATAATAATAATGATAAAAACACGATCAGTTTGAAACAGTGACGGAATAATCAATTTTCAAAAATACTCATCGCATTATATAGCATTCATTGTAAGCTATACCAAAGTAAAAACAGTTTGATAGTAGTGAGTAGTTTCCTTCGTGTTGATTTTTTGTAATCCTGTATATGCTTTAATCATAAGTATAATTAATTATATGTTGTTTATTTCTGTTGTCATATCAATTTCAATTCTCAGTATTATATTAGATACTTTTAGTAACTGCCTAGTCAACTGAGAAATACAAACAAAAAACGACTTATTTGAATGTTTTACAATTTTAAGCTTTATACCGAGTATGTTTTAAAACATAATAATAATATTGTCATTACTATTATTATATACAACAAAATACAAAAACGCGTACCCATCCAGTTCACAAACTCATTATTCTCATATTTACAAATTCTTAATTTTTTTACAAAGAGTACACTTTTCGTACTATATAACTCAATTAAAAATAAGTAAATAAATAATGAGGAACATGGTGCTCTTTCAAATTGTTGTTCATTAATTATTAGGATAATTAATATTGGATTGTAATTATTATGAATTATTTATTTATTAAGCCCGATGCTTGTTGTTGCCATATCATGTGTTTTAGTGATTTAAATTCAACATGTTTTAATGCTATCAATTCTAGTATGATGATATCATATTTATGCGATTTTAAATAACCCGAACTGTTGATATTGTTCTAATGATTGCTATCTACCAGTGTTGTTGCGTGAGATGGATGGATACAAAGCTTGGTGGTTGGGTTGTGAAATGTAGGAATGAAATTGTTTGTAAACGAAACGAAGCAAAACTGTGAGGTTGAAAGGAACAGCGTGAGAGGTTACGAGACACACACACAGAGAGGGAGAGAGAGAGAGAGAGAGAGAGAGAGAGAGAGAGAGAGAGAGAGAGAGAGAGGAGAGAGAGAGAGAGAGAGAGAGAGGATTTGTAATATTATTCATATCATTGATGTTTATTAGCTGTATTTAATAAAAGTGATTCTTGAAAAAGAGTCAGAAAGGTATTTTGAACTCTTTATTTTGTTCCTTTTTATTACATTTTTAAAAAGAATTATTATTCTTTCACAATGTTATAGTGCGGCTACGTGGTCTTGTGGTATCGCACAGCCTTCGGACCGGAAAGATTCAGGGTTTGAGACCAGCGCTGGGCGGCGCATTGTTGAGAATTTGAAAAAAAAAAAAAAATTCTTTACTCACATTCTCTGACCAATCTGGGGTGTAAAATTAAATGGTTACCTGGTCGGTAAAAACGTTATTTGTGTCGGAGAAAAAATTTGTAATAATATCACCTAACAGGCCTCATGTCTCGTCCTACATATTCAGTGTTGTTGCTGGCTTGGGACCGATGTGTACTTATTTACAGGTTTGATAACCCGAATTGTTATGGGCTCCTTGCTGTATTGGAAAACACTTTCAAACGAATGCAGATATATTCTCCATTAAAATAAGCCCATGATTACGTCCGGTTATCAGACTTGCAATTATGTACACGTCGCTAGGGATCCTTTCTAAAGCGCCTTGAGCACGTTTATAGTGGGTATTGCGCTATGTAAATTCTCAAGTTAGTTTTGGCCTTTTTACGAAACTCGTTGCTTTGTGACAAGTAGCCTGGACATGGGTAGAAAAATAAAGTGAGTAAATGTGACTCATATATGATAAAGGAACAACACAAAACCAACAACGTTTCGGCCCTTGGCCTTCGTCAGTGGACAAACAACAAAACACAATAATTTAAGGTTACAAAATAATCACATTAAAAAAAAAATCACCAAAAAAATAAATAAAATTTTTATTAATTTTTTGGGTGATTTTTTTTTTTTTTGTAACCTTAAATTTTTGTGTTTTGTTGTTTGTCCCCTTACGAAGGCCAAGGGCCGAAACTTTGTTTTGTGTTGTTCCCTTGCCTTATATATGAGTCACGTTTACTCACTTTAGTTTTCTATCCATCTTATTGACTCATTAAGGCACCCATAGCCTGGAAATCATTGCACGTAGAGAAGAACTGATTTTAAAAGTGTGCTAAAATTTACTCTTATTCTTGCATGCGTTGTTTGTAAAAACAGAAAACGTTTTAATGAGCAACGATGATCTTCAGGCTGCTCGTCTTTGATAAAGAGATTGAGTAGGAAGGTGGGAAGGGGGGGGGGGGAGCTCAGTTGGTAGAGCGCTCGCTTCACAAGTGGCATGAGATCACAAGTGGTATGAGTGTGCAGTCTGGGTCTGTTACTGTTAGTTAGATATGATGTAAAAATAGTCCCTCGGAGCCATTGGGCCCATGGAGCCGGTGTTTATCCCGGTGTATATGGCGTGAAACAGGACAATATCAATTGCTTGCTACCATTTGAATAGGACGCAATCGCAAATTACTTTCCGCCAGATCTGTTAGATCCAGCTACCCAATCACTACAGAAGGGGGAAGGTGGGGGGGGGGGGGGGGAGCGGTCAGAAGAAAAATCTCGACTGCATCCGGTATCGATCTCGGTCGCTTTGCAAGTTTAGCAAGTGCTCTATTGACTGATCTATCGGGACCCCTCTCCATCCCCACCCCTCCCGATCTGACGTAAAGTACTTTGAAATTGAATTGCGTCTTATCCCAAGGATAGCAAGCAATTCATTGTCCACGTAAGACAATTGAAATAAATGGTTTTTGTCTAATGTACGCCACATTAATTATCGAATAAACAATTACCTTTCCAAAAAATGACCAAGATCACGTAGCTTGACAAATCCGATTCAAGTTCCACGAACTGTAAATAAATAATCAGCTGAGCAGTCACCCTTTAAAATATTTAACGACCCAAGAAGCTTGACACGTCAGAATCAACTTCCCCAAAAAAAAGTGAAATAAATAAATAAATAAACAAATAAATAAATAAATATAATTCCCTTTATTCATCGCATAGGGGAAATTTGTTTCTTGGGTCTATTCCTAGGGAAGACTGGAATAACCTAGGCGTCAGCCAGAGTGCACTAAACATGCCCAAAGCGCTTATTAAAGGGTCCCGAGCTAACAGCAACACATAACATGTGGAACGAGACATGAGGCCTGTTAGGCGATATACATTGTTGTTTCGGACAGAGACAATGCTGTTAGTTAGCGACCAGGTACTCATTTGACACCCGAGTACGGTAGGAGAATGCGAGTAAAGAGTCTTTTCCAAGGATTCAACTATACGGGGAGCGAGGCTCGAACCCAGGACCTTCCTATACGAAATCGAATGGCACACTACACGACCACATAGCCCGTCTATTAATTTCAAATTGAACACAAAGACCCTGAAGAATGGTTTTGAGACCGAAGCGTTCCATGTTTGATCTTTTGTTCTCTTTTCGAAACTCTTATATTCATTGTTGCTCATTACTTTTTAAAGTCCACAGCCTCTAGTAACTAAATTTTTTTTTCAAATTGAGCTTTATATAGTGCAATACCCACTAAATGTGCTCAAAGCGCTTTACAAGGGGTACCTGGTCAACAGCAACGTTTAACATGTAGGACGGGACATGACGCCTGTTAGGCGATATTACAATGTTTCGGACAAAGACAACGCTGTTAATGGCTAGGTATTCATTTTACACCTAAGTACGGTGAGAGAATGTGAGTAAAGAGCCTTTTCCAAGGACTCAACTATGCGCCGAGCGCGAGGCACGAACCCAGGACCTTCCGATCCGAAAGCGAGTGTCATAACACTAGACCACTTAGCGGCAACTAAGTATCACATTGAGCCACTGGGAATCCAACTTCTTGTTAGGAACCATTGGTTTATTTTAAAGGAACCGGCATGTCGTCCATCATGAGTACATGAAAAAAAAATACAGTGTAAAAAAAACTTGAGCTTTTATATAGCGCAATATCCACTAAACGTACTCAAAGTGCTACAAAGAGTTCCTAGCGAACAGCAACACTTACTGTAGGACAAGACATGACGCCTGTTAGGCGATATCACAATTTTTTTGTTTCCGCAAGGGACAACGTTTTTAGCAACGGCCAGGTAGGGTACTCGATTTACAACTGAGTATGGTGAGGGAATATGAATAAAGAACCTTTTCCAAGGACTCAATTATGCGCTGCTCGGAACGGGACTCCAACCCAGGACCTTCTGATACATCTAGACCACGACATAGCCACATGAAAAACATGGCGATGCTTCAAAAAATAATCGATGGCTTCGAACGAGAATTTGGCTTCTCAATACGATTCAATAGTCTGATGTCACGCCGCCTGGCAACTGCGGCCATCTTGGTTCTAAACAAAGCAAATTATTGCTTTTTAATTCTTCATGCTGGCTAGAACTTTTCATATGCCTTGTGATCAGAATGTGTAAAAGTCAAAACATGATCAAATGTATGGGGTTTTCCCCCTTTAGATACGCTTTTATGCTCGCCGGAGAAATATCTCTTACGGCGTCCGCCATTGTTCCGATAGTTTAGAGCCAGTGTTACTAAGTTACCATGCGTCATTAGGAAGGAAGTGACGTTACGACTGTTGAAGAGTATTGCTCATTGCTAGTACATTTGCTTCAAATACAATATCAATCCGGCTATGTGGTCTTGTGGTAAGATACTCGCTTTCGGATAGGAAGGTCCTGGGTTTCAGCCTCGCTCTGCACATAGTTGAGTCCTTGGAAAAGGCTCTTTACTCACATTCTCTCATCGTGCTCATTTTCCATCGAGCAAACGCTGTCTATGCGCTATGTGGTCTAGTGTTATGATACTCGCCTTCGGATCCGAAGGTCCTAAGATACCAGTCCCGTGTGGAAAGGTCTTTGTAATTATTCTTTGTAAATAGTAAATAGTAAATAATGAATTTATATAGCGCCTAAACATCCACGTTAATCGTGCTCTGCGGCGCTTGTCCACCAATTAAGGCATTGAATTTGGTAGATATTGCATATACTCAATAAACTGTGAACGAACTCTGTTTCGAGCCTTGGTCGGTTTTGAGAGAAATTTCTGAGAACTAACCACCTCTCTTGCCGTTTAAGATTAATAACGAAGAGCCTAGTGGCGTTAACGTCATTCAGTTCTTTATATAATATTATAAAACCATAATTTTGCAGCCTCCCAGTGTTTTACGTCATCAACAGTTCAGAAACTACCACACAGGAGCAGCTGTTGGGTTACAAGGAGGTCAAATACCAACGGCAAAAAACTCGGAGGAAATTTCAATTATTTAACTATGGGGTAAAAGAGACCTGATAAATACGTGTGATATCATGTTTTTCGAACCCACTTAGAGTTTCTGGAACATGATAATATCACAATATGTATGAATATATTTATACATATGTACATGATTGAGGGGTTTAGCTGGAACCACGTAGAGTGCTAGACAAATTCTTGGAGAGAATTATTAATTATTTATTTGTTCTCACCTCGTGTTTTTTCTTTTTGTTTTTGTTTGTTTGTTTTTGTTTGGGGTTTTTTTTCATACTCTCCTACAACATTGTTTCATCTTGATTATTCTGATTCTCGATAAACAAGACGACCATTGGTTTAATAATATTGCCGATGTTTAGGTCTGTGTTGAGTCATTCATCATCATCATCATTGCCTTTTTCACCCTGGGTCAGGGTGTAGGCCACAGACAAACAGTTTCTATCCTTCTCTATCCTGAGCTAACTTTTTTATCTTGTTCCATGTCTCATCACTTCTCTGTATATGAGCTTCTTTAATTCTTCTCCATGTTCCTCGTGGCCTTCCCCTTGATCTTCTGCCCTGAGGGTTCCAGTCCAATACTTTCTTTGTTATAGTGGAGTCATTCTTTCTAAGGGTGTGTCCAATCCACCTCCATCGTCTTCTTCCTAGTTCCTCTCTCACTGGTTTCTGCTGTGTTCTTTTCCATACTTCTTCATATTTTATTAGATCAGTTTTTTTTTTGTCTACAACCAATTGTCTCTCCCTACACCATTACAGATCGATATTCTCGATTTATTACTTCAATTAATTAATTTTAAATAATATAATAATAATAATAATAATAATAATAATAATAATAATAATATATTATTATTATTATATTATTATTATTATTATTATTATATTATTATTTAATATAATAATATATAATAATAATAATAATAATAATAATAATAATAATAATAATAATAATAATGATAATAATAATAATAATAATAATAATAATAATAATAATAATAATAATAATAATAATAATAATAATAATAATAATAATAACAATAATAGAATGGAACTCTCCTCTTATTGTAAACTTTCTGGATTACGAGAATGCTTTTGACAATATTGACAGAGCAACATCGTGGAAAATTCTAGCATATTATAGAATCACTGAGAAGTTGGTAAACCTCATCAAGGAAATGTATAAAGGAACAAGTGGCAGGGTTGTACATGGAGACCAGCTTACTGACAGCTTTGAAATAAGACTGGTGTAAAGCAGGGATGCTTGCTCTCACCATTCCTGTTCATTCTTGCCATCGATTGGCTAATGGAGGAAACCTCAAAAGGTGAAGAAAGAGCATACAGTGGACCCCCTGGACACAGTTGGATGATCTGGATTTTGCAAATGATCTATCTCTTCTGTCCCACACCCAGGATTAGATGCAAGCAAGAACCACAATTATAAACAACCTCTCGGAATCCATTGGTTTGAGAATTCACCTTGCAAAGTCAAAGCCCTTAAGGATGTGTCAGCGTCAAAGGGAGCAGATCAAAGTAAAAGACCAGGAACTTGAAGATATATAGATATTTTCTGCTCTGGAATATAACAGACAAAGATGGAGGCACGGAAGAGGAGGTGAAAGCACGGATTGGAAAGGCACATCTTTGAAAAGAGTTTGGAGAACTTCGACTAAAGCCGAGACTTTTCAAAATCAAACGTGAAGTCAGTCCTACTGTATGGATGTGAAAGTTGGAATGCTTCGCAAGCACGTATAAGAAGGTTACAGAGTTTCGTAAGCAGGTCCATGCTTAAGCTACTCAGAATATCATGGATGGGCAGAATAAAGAACCAGGAAATATGGAAAAAATCACAGCAGAAACCAGTGGGGGAGGAAATAGGAAGAAGACGATGGAGGTGGATTGGACGCACCCTTAGAAAGAATAACTCCACTATAACGAAGAAAATATTGGACTGAAACCCTCAGGAGAAGTCCACTGGGAACATAGAGAAGAGTTAAAGAAGCTAGTACACAGAGAAGTGATTAGACATGGAACGAGATTTTTAAAAAAATTAGCTTAAGATAGAGAGCGATGGAAGCTGTTTGTCAGTGGCCTATATGAAAAAGGTAATGATGATGATAGAATTACTGGTAAGACTAGAAATTATAGTACTAGATACTACAAACTGATAAAAGAGTAACTTGCAAACCATCTTTTTATTTCAGCCCAATTCTATCATCCATTAACTCAAATTAATACCAAGAAAATCAGGTCGTTATACTCAGTCCTCTTTGACCTTTGACTTTCATTACGAGCCTGATTTATTCTTCGTAATTCTAGCATATCCACAACAAAAATTGATGACGTAATTTTTAATCTCTCTCGATACTATCAAGTTATAATAATCTCATCCGCAACAAAAATTGATGACGTATTTTTAATTCTCTCTTGATACTATTAAGTGATAATAATCTTTATAATTTATTCTTTTAAAAAATAATAATTTGGAGATCAACATTGTTCCGTAAAGCCAATGTTAAATTTTTATCATCGAGCTCAGAATTACAAACAAACTAAAAGATACAATACAGTATGCAAAAAGATGACCGCCTGTTCCTAATAGCCTTCATTTCTCCTCAAATATTGCATGTTCTCCGCTAGAACAAACAACAAACAAAACAAACAGAAAAAAAACCAAAATTGAGCTTTATATAACGCAATATCCACTCAAAGCGCTTTACAAGGGGTCCCTGGTCAACAGCAACATTTAACATGTAGGACGGGACATGAAGCCTGTTTGGCGATATTACAATTTTTCGGACAAAGACAACGCTGTTAGCGGCCAGGTACTCATTTTACACCTGAGTACGGTGAGATAATGTGAGTAAAGAGTCTTTTCCAAGGACTCGACTATGCGCCGAGCGCGAGGCTCGAACCCAGGACCTTCCGATCCGAAAGCGAGTGTCATACCACTAGACCACACAGCCGCACAAACAAACAAACAAACAAAAGCGTGAGCTTTTACATAACGCAACATTCACTTCACGTGCCCAAATCCTTTTACAAAGGGTCCCTAGCCAACAGCAAGACTTTAGAACGAGACTTGACGCCTGTTTGGCGATATTAGATTGTTTTTTTTTTTTTACTGACAGAGGCAACGCTGTTAAGGGCCATGTTCTCTTTGTACACATTAGTATGGTGCAAGAATGTGAATAAAGAGCCTTTTCCAAGGACTCAACTATGAGCCGCTCAAAGCATGACTCGAACCCAGGAATTTCCGATCTGAAGGCGAGTGTCATACCACAAGACGGGACAAAGTGTGGGTGAATTGAGATACTCCGTGTCACTTAGTATTCACGACATTAAACGACCAATGCTCCGATTACGTGACCTGATTCATGTCACTCGAAAAATGTTGACGCCCCCCCCCCCCCCCCCCCCCACCCCCTAGCCTTTTTCGCAACCCAATGGGACTTGATCGCCTACGCCTTCCGTCTCGATCGAAAGCATCTGATTTTTTAAAAGTCACTTTGAACAAAAATAGTTATTGTCATTTCATTATTCCCAACTGAGACCTAAATTTGTAGATTTTTTGTGAACTTGTTTTGGTTTGGCCTGAGAATTGATGAAATTAATTGATTTCAAAAAATAAAATGCCCCAAAAATCCATTTAAAAAATACAACAACAAAAAAAAGAAAGAAACACCAACCACTTTCGCAATGCCAAACGGCTTTTTTTAAAAGAAAGGAATACGTCAAGTTTTTGGGTTTAGCATCAAAACGCC
>NC_088360.1:100781263-100806263 GCF_034508935.2 Berghia stephanieae
ATAGTTGAGTCCTTGTAAAAAAAAGCTCTTTACTCATATTCTCTAACGTACTCAGGTGTAAAATGAGTACCTGGCAGTTAAAATCGCTGTCTCTGTCGGAATAAAAATGTAATATCGCCTAACAGGGCGTCATGTCTCGTTCTACATGTGACGTGTTGCTGTTGGTCAGGGACCCCTTGTAAAGCGCTTTGAACACATTTAGTGGATATTGCGCTATATAAAAAAAGCTTTAAAAAATGATCAATAATAATAATCAATTGGTTTTTTAAAAATGAATTATGTTTACAGAAATATGAATTAAAATGACCACGTTCGACCTTGGTTGGGATGGGCAAATACTAATTTTTACAGTTATCTAAACGTTATCAAAACATGCTGTGTTTGTTATAGATAAATTAAAAATCGCAATAATAAAAATAATTAGGGATAAAATGGGTAATGCATTCATAACGCGTGACGCGTCACCACAAAACGGTGTTAAATCAGACAGCGTGGCTCAGCGGTACGGTCTTTGCGTCGTACCCAAAAGGTACCGAGTTCGATTACCCGCCGCGTTGTGTCGCCTTGAGGAAGTCACCTCGCACTGGCTCACTTTGCGGCGCTGCGCTGCGGCTGACGCCTGGGTTATTCCAGTCTTCCCTTGAAATAGACCCTAAAGACAAATTTCCCCATGGGGATGAATAAAGGAATTTAAAAAATTTTTTTTTAAAAATCAAAATTGTAAAAATTGAATCAATATAGTCAGAAGTTTAGGCTTTGTTATTAACAAATAACTTTAGTATTTTACGATGCACTAGCGTCCTATGAAAAGGCGGCGAGCAAGTAATTGCCACCATCTGTTTAACGCTATAGAAACCGAGATGAGCTCCATGCATAGACATTATGACTTTCAATGAGGGAGGCAGAAAAATTAGTATCTATACATTTTAAAGTATTATTTAAAAGTTACGACTTCCTGCACGCCACTATTAAATCTCGTCACCTCGGCATTCCATAAAGAAATACAGTAGTAGTAGTAGTAGTAGTAGTAGTAGTAGTAGTAGTAGTAGTAGTAGTAGTAGTAGTAGTAGTAGTAAGTAGTTAGTAGTAGTAGTAGTAGCGTATGGCTACACCTCCAAATTATGTTTGTCGATCCATGATGTCAGGTCATCTCCGGCTTCAAAGATTGTTTCGTACCCCCCTTCTAATTTTGTTACTGGGCATTGCAGGACCAGATGATCGATGGTTTGACGTGCCCCTTTGTAGTATTGGCAGATTGGTGAGTCAATGAGTCTCCATCGATAGAGGCTTTCTTTGCTGCAACCATGGATGGTTCTAAGTCGGTTCGCGGTAACCCAATAAAGAAATACGGAAAACCCATCTCACAAGATGTCTAATGTCAATAGGAATCACCGAAGCTGACCAAAGTGAGTAAATTAGGGTTTAATAATCTTGCCAAGGAAAAAAAGACGAAAATGCCTGAAGCGGGTCTCGAACCCGGGACCTTCCGGGTCATAGTTAAATGCCTTAACCACTCTGCCACTTCGCTCCCTGTAAATATTTAAAGAGATAAAAAAAAAAAAAGATGCCACGTGTCAACTGACACTTTATATATTAAGTTTCCATTTCAATTTTGCTCATGGAATGAAAATCTCAAAAAGTCGAAAAATCGACTTAACGCGTTTTGGGAAATAATTGTTGTTCAAAGAATCACCAAACAAAACATAGATATCTGGAATCGCGTGTTTGTCCTTTCATGAAAAGCGTGAAATATTTCAAATTTCAGCCATTGTGTTCTTACGCAGTCTTCGTTGAAAGGGGTGACACGTGTCTCAATAATACACATGGATGCCGTTTGGCGTTTTAATGCCAAATTTCAAATATCTGCCGTTTGAAAAAAAAACAAACAAACAAACAAGAAAAAAAAACAAACAAAAAAACAAAAACAAAAAAACAAACAAACAAGTGTTTGGTATGGAATTATTATGTTTAGATTTATTATGTTTAGACTTAATTTCAACTATTTCATACAAAAGTATCACTAAATTTACAAAATTCACCAAATTGGACCCCTAAGACGAGGTCATAATCATCAAATTAAATTTAAAGCACTCACTCCTGTTCATAAGAGATAGCTTCCCACTCTTTAGTGCATTTTAGTGAAAAGTGTGCATTGGCATTATTTTTTTTTTTCATTGACTTGTTTGGCATATTTTACAAAATGAATTTCCCAGCCCTTTCACAAAAAAAAAAAAAAAAAAAAAAAAAAAAAAAAAAAAAAAAAAAAAAAACCCCAAAAAAAAAAACGATAGAAATCATTTCATTCTAATGATGTTATAATAGAATAGACAATGTGTTTTTATCCAAGGTATTTAAACTTTAAATCTTTTGTTCCTTATAAATGGTTCACGACATTTCTCGCCACGCTTAGATAACGAAAGAGAAAAGGTCATAATAGAGAGAAAGAGTGAGAGAGAGAGAGAGAAAGAGAGAGGGGGGAGGGGAGAGAGGAGAAAGTAAGAAGAATTAAGACAGAAATAGAGAAAAAGGGACATAATAAGAGAGAGAGAGAGAGAGAGAGAGAGAGAGAGAGAGAGAGAGAGAGAGAGATCGAAAGATCATGGGTTCGAGTCCCAATCTCTGCATAGTTGACTCCTTGGAAAAGGCTCTCTATTCACATTTTCCCGTCGTACTCAGGTGTAAAATGAGTAACTTGGCCGTTGACAGCGTTGTCTCTTTCGAAAAACAATTGTTATATCGCCTAACAGGCGTCATGTCTCGCCTTACACGTTAAGTGTTGATGTTGGCTAGGGACCTCTTGCAATGCGCTTTGAGCACGTTTAGTGGATATTGCTTTATATAAAAGCTTACGTTTGTTTTTGTATTTGCTTAATTTTTTTCCCGGTCCGAAGGTGAGCGCCATTTAACTCTCTCCTTACCAGCCATTTTCAGGATTTTCCCCAAAACTTCATACCCAACTTACACAAAAATATATTCTTTTATCACTCAAACACAATAGCAGTACATATCTAAGTTCTTGCGATAAATAATTTCTTTCTCAAAATATGCTTTACAACTACACACTGTTCATTTTCTTTAAAGTTTATGATGTAAAAAAAACATTTGAATAAGAAAAATGTTGGTTGTATCGTAACGAATGTGACGATTTTCCTATGGTTGGTAAGGAGAGGGTTAAAATATCTATCGCAGAAGACCGTGACAAGTGGAAGGAATTCACAAAGGGTAAAGAAGAGGGCGGCTGAAGCGTGCCTAACCGTATGACAAGTAATCGAAATGCGCAAAATTGAATCGAATACTGGAGCTTTCGCTTTATAAACAAAAATTTGATAAGCCCTTGCTCAGTCAAATGTGAAAAAAAAAGCCCTGTTCAGAATCACTTTGGAGGTGTCGAAACGTTCCGAATGGACAATCAGAATAACTTATATAGGCCTACTAAATATAACATGGGTGATCGAACCACCATGGATGGTATTTTTAGCACACTGAGAATTATCCAATAGATGTGCAGTGATTTCGGCTGATATTAAAATTTAGTTGCGCAATTCTTGCATTCCTGAAAATTAAAAACACACACACACACTCTCTCTCTCTCTCTCTCTCTCTCTCTCTCTCTCTCTCTTTCTCTCTATCTATCTATCTAACTATCTATCTATCTATCTATCTATCTATCTATCTGTCTATCTACCTATCTCTCTCTCTCCCTCTCTCTCTCTCTCTCTGTGTGTGTGTGTGTGTGTCTGTCTATCACTTTCTGTTTTCTCTCTCTCTCTGTCTCTCTCTCTCTCTCTCTCTCTCTCTCTCTCTCTCTCTCTCTTTCTTTTCTTTTCATTTCTCTGTCTTCCTTTCTCTCTATCTCCCTAACTGTTTATCTATCTATCGACCCACCCATCTTTCTCTCCCCCTCTCATCCTCTCACGCTCTCTCTTTCTCTGTTTTTTTCATCTCCGTTCTTCTCCTTCTAACACACACACACACACACACACACACACAAACACACATGTATATATAGATAGTATGCAGATGACGTCACTCAGGCCTTTGTTATTGTTTTTGCCATCCGCGTTTGTGAGTTGTTCTCACTAAACTGTATTAACCAGACTATAAAAGTTCATGGTTACACAGAGTTTGTGTGTTGGTCCGTTATACTTCCGGATGGCAATGTTGTGAACTCCTTGGCCAAGCGCATTCTATCTGATATATATATATATATATATATATATATATATATATATATATATATATAAATTTGATAAAAAGTTGCTTGAAACCTTTCCCATACATCTGACCATAACTTCATGAAAACTCACCCGACTTATTTAAAATAAATATCTAAATGCTCTGGTGAGCATATTCTTTCAGGAAATAAAAAAAAAAATGCAAATCTAAAATGTCCACATTCCGACTGATTATGTCATGCACTGACACATGTGTACAGGTCGATGTACTGTCATCCAAGGTAAAATACTGTCCATTAAAACAAGCCCATAATAGCCTTCAACAGTCATGACGTCACTTCCCTCGTAATGACGCATGGTAACTTAGTAACTGGCTCTAAACTATCGGAACAATGGCGGCTCCGACGAGTATAAAAGTGTATTCAGAGGAGAAAAAAATTATAAATATGATCTTGTTTGGACTTTTATAAATTCTGATCACAAAACATATGAAAAGTTCTAGCCAACATGAAGAATAAAAAGTACCGATTTTCTTTGTTTAGAACCATGCTGGCCGCCGTTGCTAACATCAGACTATTGAATCCAATTGCGTTCAGTTTTTAGACTTGCTAATACGTCCACGCAGCGTTCAGTCGAGTCCATAGTCCTCTTAATGACTTGATTACTAGACTCTCAGCATTCCCAGTCACCAAAACCAAAATCACGTGGCAAATACATTTTAAAACATCCATTCATTATCCCTAGCAGAGGACCGGCAATATTGGAGACACCTCACACAGGAAATACTGGAAACAGCCAAGGCGACCCGATCTTTCGGTCGAGACGCGAAAGGCATCTAAGTCAAGTCATTCATTATTTGTTAGGCTGTGACATTGGTAATACTATTTATTTACGCTTGATTGAACTCGAGTCACGATAAACATCCAACAACGATCGGTATGCGGTTCCATTATGAATAAAAGAGTATATCACAGTATGGTGTATTCGGTGGAGTCAAACGCTTGTTTAGTTGATAGAACTGCCATACTGAGAAGAAAAGAAGAAAAAAAAAAAAAACTAACTGTAAAACAATTTGGTCAGAAAACTCTGCCTTCAAGTATCAATCGATGAAAACGATCCACATCTTGTCAAAATCTCTCAAACCCGGGATTGCAAAGAAGTTTGAGTTTGAGAGATTTTGACAAGATGTTGGACGTTTTCATCGATTGATACTTGAAGGCAGAGTTTTCTAACCAAATTATTTTACAGTTCGTTCTTTGTTTTTTTTTATTTGTTTTTTGATCGTTCGATATTTTACAAGACGAGTTTTTCTGGCCAAAATCGTTATAATGTATTTTTTGGGGTTTTGTAGGTTTTGTTTTTTTTGTTGTTGTTTTGTTTTGTTTTTTGTTTTTTTATCAGAGTAGGTACGCCGGTATAGATAGAATGCGCTTGGCCAAGGAGTTCACAACATTGCCATCCGGAAGTATAACGGACCAACACACAAACTCTGTGTAACCATGAACTTTTATAGATAGTATGCAGATGACGTCACTCAGGCCTTTGTTATTGTTTTTGCCATCCGCGTTTGTGAGTTGTTCTCACTAAACTGTATCAACTTGACTATAAAAGTTCATGGTTACACAGAGTTTGTGTGTTGGTCCGTTATACTTCCGGATGGCAATGTTGTGAACTCCTTGGCCAAGCGCATTCTATTTATAGTCTGGTTAATACAATTTAGTGAGAACAACTCACAAACGCGGATGGCAAAAACAATAACAAAGGCCTGAGTGACGTCATCTGCATACTATCTATAGATTGTCAGACCGTGTCTTGGGTGGGGTCAGCCAGTGCGTAAGAATATTGGTATAATATAGGGAGTTAACACATTATGCACAACGTGTTTGTGTGTATGAGAGAACACGTGTGTTTGGGAATCCCGACTGGCAGCTCAGTTGGTAGTGCACTCGCTTCACACGCAAAGGAAACTGAGATTAATCTCGGGTGAAGTCGGGTGAGATTATTTTTCCGACCGCCCCTGCTGTCCGTCTCGCAGTGATTGGGTGGCCGGGTAATTAGATATGACGGAAAGTACTTTGCGATAGACTAGCGTCCTATCCAAAGGGTAACAAGCAATGGGGATGATCTATATTATTTACCTTTCCATGTGCTCGAGGTCATTGGTCAGATTGCACAATATGTGAGGCACATACTGAAAAGTGTTCATAGATTTTGAAATATCTATTATCACGATTGGTCATAATTTTGTTCAGCTTGACCCATATCCATGGATATGTTTACAACTTTCATATATTTGCGTGTTTACATTAGTTAAGAATTATCCAATCGTTGGACAGCAACAAATTATGTGATTGATGACTTGGTTGGCCGATAACCTGAATATAGATAGTTCGAAGATGAGGTCATTCTGGCCTTTATTATTGTTTTTTGCCATCCGCGTTTATGAGTAATGCTCACTGAACTGTATTAACCTGACTATAAACGTTCATGGATACACACAGTTTTGTGTGTTGGTCCGTTATACTTCCGGATGGCAATGTTATGAGCCTCTTAGCCAAGCGCATACTATCTATAGATAATAATATGCGCTTGGCTAAGAAGCTCACAACCTCCAGCCTAATAAAATAATACCAAGACACAAAAGTATGTGTAACCTATAACGTTTATAGTCTGATTTGACATGATTTAGTGAGAACTATTCATTGACAGGCTGTCTAAAAATAATAACAAAGACCTGACTAACGTTAACTTCTTTCCTTTATAAATTGAGCTTTTATTGAGCTTTTATATAGCGCAATATCCACTAAATGTGCTCAAAGCGCTTTACAAGGGATCCCTGGCCAAAATAGCAACATATAACATTTAGGACGAGACAGACGCCTGTTAGGCGATGTTACAATTTTTTCGGACAGAGACAACGCTGATAACGGCCGGGTACTCATTTTACACCTGAGTACGGTGAGAAATACGAGTAAAGAGCCTTCTCCAACTATGCGCCGAGCAAGGCTCGAACCCAGGACCTTTCGATCCGAAAGCGAGTGTCATACCACTAGACCACATAGCCGCATAATATATGAATATGTGAGTGTGTGTGTGTGTGTGTGTGTGTGTGTATGTCCGTGTGTGTCTGTGTGTGTGTGTGTCCGTGTGTGTCTCTGTGTGTGTGTGTGTCCGTGTGTGTCTGTGTGTGGCCTGATGAAGTGGAAGAGGGGCACGATTTCAGGATTACCTGACCGTATCCAAGGTAAACACAAACACCAAACAATTCAATTATTATTACGCGTGATTAAAGCAAATTGACTGCCATTATCCTATCGTAAATGGGACGGGCGATTCCATTCTTCGTGACTACGATACTGCCCTGCCCTGGGTACTCTGAAAAAACACTTTTTTCTTTTTAAATGTTGGCCAGAAAACTCATTTTTTAAATGTCGATGGATTAAAATGCCCATAAAAGCTTTAACGAGCTTTTATATAGCGCAATATCCGCTAAACGTGCTCAAAGGGCGCTACAAGGGGTCCCTAACAACAGCAACACTTAACCCGCCGAAACCCGACGAAACCCGACGAATCCCGACAAAGTTATGGGAAGTAGGTAGCAGTGGAAAGTGAACCTGGAACTCAGGGAAGTGTACACCATTGGGGAGTGAACCTGGGACTGGGTTTCGGCGGGTTTCGTAAAAAAAGAATTAGTGCTTTTTTACGAAACCCACCGAAACCCGGCGAAACCCGGCAATATCCAGCAAAGTTATGGGAAGTAGACAACTGTGGGGAGTGAAACCGAGACTCAGGGAAGTGTACACCAGTCTGGAGTGAACCTGAGACTATGGTTCTCGGCGGGTTTCGGCGGGTTTCGTAAAAAAGCAATCAGTGCTTTTCTACGAAACCCGCCGAAACCCGACGAACCACGATGAAACCTGACAATATCCGACAAAGTTATGGGAACTAGGCAACAGTGGGGAGTGAACCTGGGAATCAGGGCGGTGTACACCAGTGGGGAGTGAACCTGAGACTATGGTTATTGGCGGGTTTCGTAAAAAAGCAATCAGTGCTTTTCTACGAAACCCGACGAACCACGATGAAACCTGACAATATCCGACAAAGTTATGGGAACTAGGCGACAGTGGGGAGTGAACCTGGGAATCAGGGCGGTGTACAACAGTGGGGAGTGAACCTGAGACTATGGTTATCGGCGGGTTTCGGCGGGTTTCGTAAAAAAGACACACCCCACTTAACATGAAGGACGATACATGGCGCCTGACAATTTTTTTTCGGATAGAGACAACGCTGTTAACGGCCAGGTACATTGAGTACGGTGAGACAATGTGAGTGAAACGCCTTTTCCAAGGACTCAACCATGCTCCGAGCGAGGTTTGAACCCATGACCTTCCGATCTGAAAGCGTGTGTCATACCACAAGACCACATAACCGCATTACTTAGTTATCCGTGGCCACGCTTGTATGCACGTAGCCTACAATAAGCCTCCACGACGAAATGTCCTCTAACTCCTTTATGTGCGGCTATGTGGTCTAGTGGCATGACACTTGCTTTCGGATCGGAAGGTCCTGGGTTCGAGCCTCGCGCTCGGCGCACAGTTGAGTCCTTGGAAAAAGGCTCTTTACTCACATTATCTCACCGTACTCGGGTGTAAAATGAGTACCTGGCCGTTAACATCGTTGTCTTTGTCCGAAAAATTGTAATATCGCCTAACAGGCGTCATGTCCCGTCTTACATGTTAAATATTGCTGTTGACCAGGGACCCCTTGTAAAGCGCTTTGAGCACATTTAGTGGATGTTGCGCTATATAAAGGTCAATTAAATTTATTTTTTTTACTCGGAGTTTGAATGGGTGTTGCTTTTTGATAGCCCCGAACTGGTCAAAAACGTCAACCTCTGCTGATGACCACGAGCTCTTTTTCCCTCTATGCAGCCACTGAGAATTAGAATTTCAATGTGCCCTTGTCGCGACACATGGCAAAGGGAGCTCAGATGTCAGATCGTGTAAAAACGATCAAATCTGATGCTTTCTTGAAGCCTTTTTTGAAATATCACATTTGGGAGTTTTTGACAAGGTAAAGGACTATGTGCGGCTATGTGGTCTTGTGATATGACACTCGTTTTCGGATCGGAAAGTCCTGGGTTCGAACCTCGCTCGGCGCATTGTTGAGTCTTTGGAAAAGGCTCTTTACTCACATTTTTCCATCATACTCAGGTGTAAGATGAGTACCTGACCGTTAACAGCGTTGTTTATGTCGGAAAAAAAATGTAATGTCGCCTAACAGGCGCCATGTCTTGTTCTACATGTTAACGTGCTTCTGTTGGTCAGGGACCCCTTGTAAAGCGCTTTGAGCACGTTTTGTGGATATTGCTGTATACAAAAGCTCAATTTAAAAAAAAATTAAATCAATCGATATTTCCAAGACGAGTTTTCTGGTCAATTAAAAAAAATAAATGAATTTTTGCTTTCAGACTCGTTTATTTACTAAGAAGAAGAGAAGATTGGTATTATGAGGTCTTCAGGTCAAGTTTTAGCATCAAGGCCAACCCGACTTATTACTAATTTGAGACGGCGAATGACAATTAATCTTAGCCGGGTCTTAGAAGGGAATTCCCCTCATAGAATATATTATAATATTATTCATGTAATGTATTGGCAAAGTGTTTGGACGTTCTATTTCTATTATGAGACGTTATTGAAGGACGAATTTTCTGGCCAAGTTTTTAAATACTATAAGAGCACGACAGTTAACTGGTAGTTTACTCCCTTCAATAATCAGTAGGTATGTGGGATCATTATTTATAGTATAGGAAACAAATTAGCAGTAATAACCTTACCGGACTCGGGCAGTTAAAAAGCAACACCGGTATTCAATGCTGTAACAGTCGCCGCCTAATCTGGGCTAAGCGCATACCAGTCGGCCCTGATTAATTGATCATCAGTTAACACCCACGCGTCACCTGCTGATCACCTTGGTACGACACACACACACACACACACACACACACACACACACACACACACACACAACAAACATGTGGTAGGGAATAATCACTATAGGCGACTCTGTGGTCTATCGACACAATTATCAATTGGATTCAATAGTCACGTCGCCCGGCAACGGCGGCCATCTTGGTTCAAAACAAAGAAAATCATTACTTTTTATTTTTCATGCTGGCTAGAACTTTTCATATGCCTTGTGATCAGAATGTGTAAAAGTCAAAACATGATCAAATGTATGTGTTGTTTTTTTTTTTCCTTTGGATACCCTTTATGCTCGCCGGAGAAATATTTCTACGGGCGTCCGCCATTGTTCCGATAGTTTAGAACCAGTGTTACTAAGTTACCATGCGTCATTAGGAAGGAAGTGACGTTACGACTGTTGAAGAGTATTGGATTCAATAGTCTGATGTCACGTCGCCCAGCAACGGCGGTCATCGTAGTTCTAAACAAAGAAAATCGATACTTTTTACTCTTCATGCTGGCAAGAATTTTTCATGTCTTGTGATCAGAATGTGTAAAAGTCAAAACTTGATCAGATTTATAATGTTTTGTTTTCCTCTGGATACGCTTTTATGCTCGTCGGAGAAATATTTCATACGGGCGTCCGCCATTGTTCCGATAGTTTAGAGCCAGTTACTAAGTTACCATGGGTCATTACGAGGGAAGTGACGTTACGACTGTTGAAGCGTATTGACACCCAGTGGATGGAAAAAATAACCACGCCCCTCGAACAGTCGTCCGTATGTAAACAATGGCACTTAGTGCTCAATAAGCAAATTGTATGTAGTCCTACCATTGGTGCGCGTTTTCGTCAAATTTCCATTATGGTTCTACGCGCATGATAAATCGTACTATCACAGATAGTAATCTCAAAGAGTGTGTAGGTAACGATTGTTATGTTACCAAGAGCTCTCACTTCCCGCTTTTGGTGAAGCCAAGCATCTTCCGTCTTCTACTCGTATTTTCTTCATTGTATCAGTAAGCCTAGCGCGCATGATACACGCGGAGCACACCAACCTCGCTGTCTCGCCTGGCACGCGACAATAGCATTGCGGTTAAGACAAGTGGGAGCTCTTGGTAACTACGTTACCCTACACACTCTTTGGTAATCTATGTGTTACCTTTATCGTCTATTGTCTCTTTGAGCTAGTCTAGTGAGAACCTATCACACAATTAGCGGTATAAAAACAAATAACAAACAGCAGAGTGATGTCAATTTCCTTCATTCTATTGTTGGTAAACAGCCAGCTATGTTTGTCCGAGTGGCCTTGATGGTGTGTCAAAGTTCCACATTTTGATTGGTCAAAAATATACTGCTTAATTGATTAGAAGTCTTTCAGAGCCAAAAGACTAATGGAGCCAGAGGTTGTCCCAGTTTCTATAGCGTGAAACGGACAATAGCAATTTCTTGCGCCGCCACAGCGGGTTTCGAACAAGCGATGACCGCCTTGTCCAGTGTCTTACCAATGGGAGCGATCTATATTCATGTTGTCGTCCAACCAAGTCATCAATCACATGATTTGTTGCTGTCCAACGATTGGGTATTTCTTCAGAGATGTAAACAGGCTGCTTTGTTTATGAAAGTTGTAAACATCCCCATGTGTCAAGTTGAATCAAATGACCAATCGAGATGTTAGATATTTAAAAAGCTGTGAACACTTTTCACTAAGTGGGTCACTTTGAGTACATTTTGCAATGTGACCAATGACCTCGAGCACATGGAAAGTTAATATAGATCATGCCCATTGGCGGGGGGTCCCGTAATTGAGTTGGTAGAACAGTCGCTTCACACGCAAATAGGTCTGAAATTAATCCCGGGTGAAGTCGATATATTTTAACCCCCCCCCCCCACCCACCTTCAATGTCCATCTAGCATGATTAAGTAGCTGGGTCTGTTTGATATGAAGGAAAGTACTTTGTGATTGGCAAGCTTTCCTATCAATAGGGTAGCTCTCGTGTGATAATCACCTTAACAATTTCAGGGAGTTCAAAAAAGCAACACCGGTAATCAATGCTGTAACAGTCGCCGCCTAATCTGGGCTAAGCGCATACCAGTCGTCCCTGATTAATTGATGATCAATTAACTCCCACGCATTGCCCGATCACCTTTGTAGGACACACAACAAACCCTCGAGGGTGAAATAGCACTTAGTTATATTAGGGGAATGCATTTGTTACCGATTATGTCCCTTTGTTGTGTCCAACACTTTGAACATTATGATAAGGACAACTTACTTTTTTTTTAAACATCAATATACGGGTTCCAATCCCCTTGGAAGTGTGAAAACAGACATTCGGGGGACGGGATATATATTATATACATCTTGTGCAGCTGATCGTCTGGTTACATGACATTTTCTAGCTTAAAATTATGCTAGTCGTCAATCAAGATAATTCATCCTTGCTCTTCTACGCCCAGTAAATCCTAAGAATCTGACTATACACACTATGCTATCAACACCATTATGGAGGAACCCTAAGAATGTTTCAAACAAATTTAAATGGGAGCCATCTATATTCATGTTTTCGTCCAACCAAGTCATCAATCACATGATTTGTTGATGTCCAACGATTGGATATTTCTAAACAAATGTAAACACACTGCTTTGTTTATGAAAGTTGTAAGCATACCCATGTGTCAAACTGAACAAAATGACCAATCGGGATTGTAGATATTTCAAAATCTGTGAGCACTTTTCACTATTTGGGTCATTTTGAGCACATATTTCAAGGTGTCCAATGACCTCAATCACATGGAAATGTAATATTAGATCATACCCATTGAGCGTTATTTTTGCATGGAATAATCTATTTCTAAATAACACCACCAGGTGCTTTTATAACAGATAACTCTAGAAATATTTGACTATCCCACTTTCTTCCTATTTACTGGCACTCATATGACTTAAATGTGTTACAAGCGTCGTAAACCCCTTTAAAAGATTTAAAACAATACTTTAAAGAAAGGGCCGGTATGGAACCTTGAAGCCGGGACCTTTGGATCAGGATTAGTGTTTTGTTGGGGGGGGGGGGGGGGGGGGGAGGGAGGGGAGTAGATCTGTCGTTTTCTCTGTGCATGTGATCTTTCTTATCCAACACGTTATCGTCAACGTTGCCACCAAGTAACAAGAAAACACCTACCCCTTATGTTATGTACTCCAATCAATCAATAAATATATATATATATATATATATATATATATATATATATATATATATATATATATATATATATATATATATATATATATACATATATAATACAACAGCAACATGTAACATGTAGAACGAGACATGACGCCTGTTAGGCGATATTACAGTTTTTTTCCGACAGAGACAACGCTTAACGGCCAGGTACTCATTTTACACCTGAGTAGGGTGAGATAATGTGAGTAAAGAGCCTTTTCCAAGGACTCAACTATGCGCCGAGTGAGGCTATAATGTCATACCACTAGACCACATAGTCGCACAATGTTATTACGGTCATTTCAAAATCAAGCCATTTGTCCTACTTACTGGTCAATCATGAGTTGTCATCTGTTACTGGGGCCGGCCGCTTCAAATAAGTATCATGAATAAAATTCCCTTTATTCATCCCATAGGGGAAATTTGCCCCCAGGGTCTATTGCAAGGGAAGACTGGAATAGCCCAGGCGTCAGCCGCAGTGCTGCGCGGCAAATTGAGTTAGGGCGAGGTGACTTGCTCAAGGCCACTCAGAGCACCGGTACCTTTCGGGTACGAAGCACAGACCGTACCGCTGAGTCACGCTGTCCCCTTCGGATCGGAAGGTGCTCATAATTTGGAGTGAATGAGATGATGTTTGTTTTTTTAATTATTTTATTTTAGGTCTGATTTATGACAATCTAGTAATAGGGCAGAGAAGTTGTGACGTCACACCGTGAGGTGTCTCGTCTTGTCACAAACGTCAAACGATTTTAGCGTAACCAGTGGCTGGATGGGTGACAGTGATGGTAGAAATTTCTGGTCCCGTTGTTTTGTACTTAGGTAAGACACTTTACAAGCATACCCCACTTGAATGGGTACCAGGCTACAGGCAGTGATAGATATTGTAAGAGTGTTAGTACGAAAAGGATGACTAACAGTCGACTGGTACTCTCCAAAACGGATATATAGTTGTTTTTTTTGGCCGGGTGGGGGAATGAGTGAAACATTGTAAATCGCATTGGGCATGGGTAATCCATTAAATGCGCTATACAAATTATGTTCATATTTATATATGATCAATCTCTTCAATTGTCCTGCAATACACACACACACACACACACACACACACACACACACCACATATATATATATATATGTCAATACGTCAATTCTAAGTTGACATGACTGTGCCACGTTTTGGCTTTATGAGTTGATTTGTTGTATCGAACAAAATGTATTTATCTAGTGGCAACGGTTTTTGTTACATTATAATAAATCTAATTCACAGACTCTGTGTGTGTGAGTGTGTGTGTGTGTGTGTTTCTCTCCCTTTTACTTTCTCTCTCTCTCTCTCTCTCTCTCTCTCTCTCTCTCTCTCTCTCTCTCTCTCTCTCTCTCTCTCTCTCTCCCTCTCTCTCTCTCTCTCTCTCTCTCTGGGTGTGTGTGTGTGTGTGTGTATGTTTGTGTTTCTCTCCCTTTTACTTTCTCTAGGCTCTCTCTCTCTCTCTCTCTCTCTCTCTCTCTCTCTCTCTCTCTCTCTCTCTTATCTCTCTCTCTCTCTCTCTCTCTCTCTCTGTGTGTGTGTGTGTGTGTGTTTCTCTCCCTTTTACTTTCTCTCTCTCTCTCTCTCTCTCTCTCTCTCTGTGTGTGTGTGTGTGTGTGTTTCTCTCCCTTTTACTTTCTCTCTCTCTCTCTCTCTCTCTCTCTCTCTCTCTCTCTCTATCTCTCTCTTTCTATCTATCTATCTATCTATCTATCTATCTATCTATCTATCTATCTATCTATCTATCTCACTCTTGCACCTCCCTCTCTCTCTCTCTCTCTCTCTCTCTCTCTCTCTCTCTCTCTCTCTCTCTCTCTCTCTCCCTATCTCTCTCTTTCTCCCCCCCCCCACCCTCTTATATATATATATATATATATATATATATATATATATATATATATATATATATATATATATATATATATAAGAGGGAGGGGCCGGGCTAGGAAGCGGCGAGGAAAGTCGTGAGTATCCAACAATTAAACAATTACAATAACATTTTAATTATACATCTTCCACCTCTCCATGACGTAGCACTCAATAAAATGTTTACAAGACAACCAAGAGAAACCGCCCAGTTCGAGCTTTTGCCAATAGGTTATTTCAATACACACTGGGTATTGTGTTACATGTCTTCAAATCACGATTAACAGAATATCTATTATATCTTAAATATTTTTATTTATGTAACAATGATAATGCTTGTTTAATAGTAGACGCAGATCACTGAATAATAATAATATCAACAACAACAACAACAATAATGATAATAATAATAATAATAATATAATAATAATAATAATAATAATAATAATAATAATAATAATAATAATAATAATAATATTAATATTAATAATAATATTAGTAATTAGAATAATAATAATAATAATAATAATAATAATAATAATAATAATAATAATAATAATAATAACAATAATAATAATAATAATATAATAATAATAATAATAATAATAATAATAATAATAATAATAATAATAATAATAATAATAATAATAATAATAATAATAATGATAATAATGATAATAATAATAATAATAATAATAATAAATAGCACATATTACAGCGTTTATCAGGTCTAGTAAGCTGATAGAAACTGTAGACTGCCCCTACTTATTTAACAAAGATTAACAAAACACCTTTTAATTTTTTTTTGACCAACATAGAGCTTTTCGGGCTTAAAACCTTCTTCAGCCAACGTCAAAACATATTTAATCGATGATACCTCTCATTTTATTGGCGTTTGTTGTTGCTTTTGTCGCCTGAAGAAGGGACTAGAGCCTGAAACGTTTAACGCCCTAAGTTATTTGTACTTTTAAATTTCAAACATGTTTTATTAATTTTCTTCGACCTCTTATCATGATAGACGCAGATTGCTTGAGTAAATATAACGCGTAATTTTCTGACCTATTATTGTTCATTTTATTTTGCTGTACTCTGAAATAAAAAAAAACAAACAAAACCCAACAAACAAAACGTATTACAAATTTAGGCCAGAAAAGTAGTCTTTCAAATATCGACCGATTAAAATGACGGTCATCTTGTCCATAACTCTAAAACCTGGGACTTCACGAAGTGCCAAAGTTTGAGAATGTTTTTCTAAGATTAGAGTCATTTTAATCGATCGATATTTGAAGGACGAGTTTTCTGGCCAAATTTTTAAAAAATTGTTTTTTTACCTTTTCGGAGTACGGTGGTATTGGTGACTATATCTATGCGACGAATGTCGATGATCTACTTAACAGTTTAACAAACAATACATTATTATGAATGGCCGATCAAGATAATGGAAATCCAATTCATTGACCCTATTTATTGTCTGGGGATAGCGTGTCGACTTTTTATTTATTCATAAGTTTAACAGCCAAACACAAATTTCCCGTCCGACGTGTACACACACCCAGGTCTGACGTCCGAACCAATTTATGGGCCAAGTTTAATGTTGTTGTAATGGTAAATATTTTGCGTCATTAACAAAAAAAAAAATACATTACAACAATGAGGCTATAGATAGTATGCGCTTGGCTAAGAAGCTCATAACATTGCCATCCGGAAGTATAACGGACCAACACACAAAACTGTGTGTAACCAAGAAATGTTATGGTCTGGTTAATAAATTTTAGTGAGAATCACTCACAAACGCGGATGGCAAAATACAATAACAAAGGCTTGAGTGACGTCAACTTCAAACTGTCTATAAAGAATTTGGTTATCAGACCTGCATATAAGTGCACGTCGGTAGTTTCCTATCATTGCTGTCATGAATGAAAATGTGACACATCGTATCAAAACAGTATTATAACTAACTAGAGCATTTATTTTGCGCAATACCTACTAAACATGCTCAAAATGTTTTACAATGGGGCCCTAGCCAACAGCAACAGTTACCATGAAACTTGGAATAATCTTCTATATTGTATTATAGCAAAAATAGCATGACTTATAATTTGATGTATTGCCGATCGCATCCTAATCATCGGACTGGGACGCTTTGGAAGATTCTCCGATTTGTTGAATGAATTTAAAATTGAGCTTTTATTAGCGCAATATCCACTTAATGTGCTCAAAGCGCTTTACAAGGTCCCTGGTCAACAGCAACATTTGACATGTAGGACGGGACATGCCCGCCTGTTAGGCGATATTACAAGGAAGGAGAGAGAGTGAGAGAGAGAGAAAATAAGTAGGAGTGAAATATATGTTCAATGTTATAGTTATCATATAACGTTATAACAAGTGTAACTAAATGACAAATTGCCATATTTATGGACAATAAAGATCTATTATTGTTTTTATTATTATTATTATTTTTATCATAAACATAATGTGTTTTCTTATAGTGAGAAAAGCTAAAAACTGGCATTTCTGTTCTTTTTAAATATAAAACCATCTTTTTATGTCTTGTTCAACCCGATATAAACAATACCCTTTCGAAACGACAGGTCACACATATCATTTTTGTATTTTCTTTAAGTTCTCTCGGGTGCTTAGTTTTCATCCGACTGGATCGCGTAACAATATCATGTTTGTTGGAGGATTTTTTCCATCAAAACATTGGCATTCTCCAAAATGAAAATAAATTACACAATATTTAAATTTTGGCCAGCAAACTCGTCCTTCAAATCTCGATCAATTAAGATGACCCTCATCTTGTCAAAAACTCTCAAACCTGGGATTTTCTTAAATCTAAGTGTCAATTATGGATAATCTGGCAGAAGAAATTAGTGACAGCACCAAGTCATGAACTATCCCTGGCTGCTCTGAGCGCATACAACATGGCAAAACACTTGTCGAAACATGATGGCGCTGGCTGCCCGAAACGAAGAAGAAATAGAACTCAATTTTCAGTATAAAGTCCGCTCTGACACCATAGCCGTTTTTGAGACGACTGGTCACATTTAATGCATTATTTATTCATGCGGATATGTGGTCTTGTAGTATAACACTCGCTTTCGGATCGGAACGTCCCGGGTTCGAGCCTCACTCGGCGCATAGTTGAGACTTTGGAAAAAAAACTCTTTACATGCTTCCTCTCATCGTACTCAGATGTAAAATGAGTACCTGGCCGTTAACAGCGTTGTCTTTGTCCGAAAAAAATGTGATACGCCAAACAGGCGTTGTGTCTCGTTCTGCACGTTACGGGTTGCTGTTGGTCAGGGACCCCCTGTAAAGCGCTTTGAGCACGTTTAGTGGATATTGCTCTATATAAAATCTCAATAATTAATATTATTATTCATGGTGTGCGTTTAAGTAAAAAAAAAAATCATCAGAGAAACTATATTTAATCTTAAACGTTTTTCGACTGACAATGAAAAATAATTGATATAATATAATCACACAACTGGCGGTGTAAAAAAAAAAAAGGGAGAGAATCAAAAAGCAGAGATTGTGTTAGCGCTGAAGTTGCAAGAGCCGTAAAGCGCCGTAAAGCGCCGTAAAGCGCCGTAAACCCCCTAAAACGACGTGCATTATTTGCAGGTCTGATAACCAAATTCAATATGGGTTCATTGTTGTAATAGAAATCTAAAAAAAAAAAATGAAGCAAAATATTGTCCATTACAACAATGTTAAACTAGGCCTATAACCGTGTTCGGGTGTCAGACCTGCATATATGTACACGTCGCCCTAAAAAAAAAAAACAAGTCCAAAAAATCAAATAAGAGTGACGTCAACTTCATTAAATCAATCTTATGAGTTTATTCTTGACTTCGTCTAAAAATAAATAAGTCACGCCGGAGACAAAAATTACTCTAATAAACGGGTTGTGAGTCACATGACCAAGGTGAAGGTCACCAGTGACGTGAGAGGAGAAAATGGACTTTGATCTGTATTGCTTTTTTTCTTCGTGTAAACACGACTATATTTTAAATTCTGTCAATCAAAATTATGTTTTTTTAAAATCCAGATTGTAACAATATGTTACCCAGCGTCTTAAAACGGTATTATGTCTGGATGAACCAGATGCTAAAAAGTCAAATTAAAGGTAAACTGGACAAAATTATGAATTATTGGTATTCAGCAACCTGAAATATGATATTCATTCTCCTCAATAAAGTTTATAAACTCAACGCAAGTCTGATATTTCAGGCTACAAATTTAATTTTCAGCATCTTAGTCACTCCCGACTTAATACCGTTTTGAGGCGAGTAGTCACATATGTAGAATGCATCCTTCCGTAAAGGAATGCTGTCGACGTATTGATTCCCCTCGCTGTCTTGTTTATTTTCGTTCGTGTTAACTCATGCTTAAAGAATGATCTAGAATGTCTACGAAATGTTATCGTGCTAATTATTTAATAAAAACAAACGTCTCATCCAATCCTTCCCATTGTCATGAATAAAAACAAACAAACAAACAAACAAACAAACAAACAAACCAAAGAAAAAGCGTACCGGCACTTTAAATTTTTTTTAAAGGGAAAAAGGCACCTTGAAGTCAAAACTTAAGTGCGGTTCAACTCTTGTGAGGAATTAAGGAGCAGGCACTACAAAACAAAAAAAAAAAAAAACAAACAAACAAACAAAAAAACAAACAAAAAGCGTACCGACACTTTAATTTTTAATTTTTTTTTTTTTTTGAAAGTGAAAAAGGCACCTTGAAGTGAAGTCAAAACCTAAGTGCGGTCTCCAACTCTTTTGAGGAATTAAGGAGCAGGCACTGGTGTAAGATAAATAAGTGAAAGAAATGTGTATGAATTAGTGCCAGACAAAACAAGAAAGAATTTTACAAGAAATTCACCATTCCCCCCCCCCCCAAAAAAAAAAACAATCAGTGTTCTTGGACTGAGATTCGAACCTGGGACCGCAAATCAGGAGGTTTAAGTGTTTAGTGCGGCTTGTGGTCTAGTGGTATGACACTCGCTTTCGGATCGGAAGGTCCTGAGTTCGAGCCTCGATCGACGCATAGTTGAGTCCTTGGAAAAGGCTCTTTACTCACACCGTACTCAGGTTTAAAATGAGTACCTGGCCGTTAACAGCGTTGTCTTTATCAGAAAAAAAAGTTTAATACAGCCTAACAGGCGTCATGTCTCGTTCGTTCTGCATGTTGCTGTTGGTCAGGGACCCCTTGTAAAGCGCTTTGAGTACATAATTTAGTTGACATTGCGTTATATAGATACTCCAAGTTATAATGTTCCGATGAATGTTGTTACATGTTGATTGTCTCTCTGTCATGTCTATTTATTGTGGTGTTTCCCCATGCTTAACGTTATAATGATCTAGAGTGTGCGGCGCATAGTTGAGTCCTTGGAAAAGAATCTTTACTCACATTCTCTCACCGTACCCAGGTGTAAAATGAGTACCTGGCTGTTAACAGCGTTGTCTTGGTCCGAAAAATTGTAATATCGCCTAATGGGCGTTATATAACGTCCTACATGTTAAATGTTGCTGTTGGCCAGGGATCCCTTTAAAGTGCTTTGAGCACGTTAAGTGGAAATTTGCCCTATATATGAAAAGCTCAATTTACTTTTATGTTTGTTTGTTGTTGATTGACGATTGTGTAAACCGTTACCAAAAAGAACGTCCTAGAGTTTCTACATTCTTAGTGCTAACTCAACAGGAGAAATACAAGCTTCTTTGACAATATATGTTAATGATGAAATAAGCCTAATCTTTATAATTGTCAATAATAACATTCATTCTTTAGAAGAGATAGACAGATAGATAGACAGAAGGAGAGAGAGAGAGAGAGAGAGAGAGAGAGAGAGTGAGAGTGAGAGAGAGAGATTATTATTATTATTATCATTCTTCTTCTTCTTCTTCTTCTTCTTCTTCTTCTTCTTCTTCTTCTTCTTCTTCTTCTTTATTATTATTATTATTATTATTGTTATTATTATTATTATTATTATTATTATTATTATTATTATTATTATTATTTTATTATCATCATTACTATCAGTATTATTATCATCATTATTACTTCTATCTTAATTACTTTTCCCCCCTATTACAAGAGCTGTAACCTAGCAATAATTGCCTATTTGGACAATAAAGATTATCATTATTATTATTATTATTATTATTGTTGTTATTATTATTATTATTATTATTATTAAATTTATTATTATTATTATTATTATTATTATTATTTATTATTATTATTATTATTATTATTATTATTATTATTATTATTATTATTATTATTATTATTATATTATTATTATTATTATTATTATTATTAATATTAATATATTATTATTATTATTATTATTATATATTATTATTATTAATTATTATTTTTTATCATATTATTATTATTATTATTATTATTATTATTATTATTATTATTATTATTATTATTATTATTATTATTATTATTATTATTATCATTATTATTATAATTCATGGATTGATAGTTGCCAAGGGTCTTTCACAATCTATCATAATGACGAAATATGTCTCACCTTTATGATTGTAAATAAAACATTCATTCATGGATAGTGCCAGGTCTTTTTTGAAGTCGAGAACTAACTAGCATTTATATTATAGACAACACAGCCTCTATACATGCTCTGCGCTTGGCTCAGAAACTCATATAATTTGTTATCCGAAAATATATAACTGACCAACACACAAATCTATGTGTAACCTTGAACGTTTATAGTCTGGGTTATGCAGCTTGATTAGAATTACTCATAAATATGGCTGATGAAAGACATTAACAAAGACCTGATTGACGACAATTTCGTTCTATTATTTACAGACCAATGCGTTTTAATTATTTTTTGTTTGGCCAGAAAACGTGTCCTTCTCAATCTTGATCAGTTAAAATGACCCTCATCTTTTCAAAAACTCTCAAACCTGTTTGAAGTCCCAGGTTTGAGAGGGTTTTTAAAGAAAACAAAAACAGAACAAGGTGAGAGATATTTTAAACGATCTATATTTGAAGGATTATTTTCTGGCCAAAATCTTAAGAACGAGTTCTTTTCAAATAGCCCTTTATGTTTCCAAATACGAATAGTGTAAAAAGGGCTAAACATTGAATGTATTATTATGTATGATTTTTAGATGAAAGTTCTCCATCAACAAAAAAAATAGAGTTCTTAAGAGCGAATAGAAAATAGAAAATAAAACACGCATATATGAACAAAGTATCTATTAATTTGAAACTGGAACCCATGCAAATCGTTGAATCAATTAGAAAAGGTGAACTTTGAGGCTAGAATTTTCACTTAAAAAAGTAAAGCAATCGTTTTAATTGATGTCCCGAGACAATAAGAAAAATGATCATGAAGAATGCATAGCGTTAATTTTGTTTTAGTTACAATAATATAGTTTCAAAGCTTCCCGCTACCAATATTATATTATTATTCTTTTTGGCTACACAAGACCAATCTGGCGACCCTAAATCAATATCGATTTTAACAGCCAAGGTGAAGTAACATTGCGTGTCGTGTCTGGGTCGCGTCGGGTAAGTGTTTGTTAACAACGAAAAGGTCGCCGTGATCTCAGGGGTCAAACGAGTTGAAGGACAGATTGCATCACCTGAAGACAGTGGTAAAGTAAGAAACAAACTCACTGGCCAAGTTTTATGAACGCAAGAAAGAAAAGAGAAAGATCTGTTTAAATAAAATCGTATTTGACTCTATAGACAGAACGATGTTGACGTCAGATAGCTCTTTGTTATGGGTTGTTTTGTTTTTTTTTTTGTTTTTTTTTTTTTTGCCATCCGCGTTTATGAGTAATTTTCACTAAACTGTATTAACCAGACTATAAAAGTTGAAGGTTATACATAGTGTGCGCTTGGCTAAGAAGCTCACAACATTGCCATCCGGAAGTATAACGAACCAACACACAAACTATGTGTAACCTTGAACGGTTATAGTCTGGTTAATACAGTTTAGTGAGAATTACTCATAAACGCGGATGGCAAAAAAAAATAACAAAGACCTGAGTGACGCCATCTTCGTTCTATCTATTACCATTCTTGATCGAAATAATAGATTATCTCCCCCTTTCTTATTTGTTCATTTCAAACTACGGTTCAGATAAACAGAGATAATATTTGATCGATTGCTGATGCAGTACGCAAATGGTGTGATATCCCATAGAATTTTATCATTCTTTATTCTTAAATTATCTTCATTGAAATAAGAAATAAAGGAGCAGGCACCATTGTAGGATTAAGATTTGAACAAGTGTGTATGAAAGGTGCCAGACGAAGCAAGAAAGAAAAACACACCAAAAAAAAAAACCTTCCTACAAAATCTTTGTCTTGTTCATTAAAGTATGATTAAGGTGTTGTATATCACACGTTTTTAATCGAAAATTATGATATTTTATTAACTCCGAGGAATTCACTTCAGACTCGGTCTTTCGGGTCGCAGGTCAAAAGTTAAAACAAAGTTGACGTCACTCAGGTCTTTGTTATTGTTTTTCTCCATCCATGTTTATGAGTAATTCTCACTAAATTGTATGTAACATTAACCATATTATAAACCGTCAAAGTTAAACATAGTTTTGTGTGATGGTTTGTTATACTTCCAGACGGCAACGTTGTGAGTTATTTAGCCAAGCACACAGCATTTTTGGAATTTCCGATATCGATCAAAACTCGTATAATATCGATTAAATCGAATTGAAAATAAAGACGATATGATTTTATTATATCCAGTGATGACTTCTTGTATTCAGATGAGTTGTCGATATTTATGTTAGTGAATTTATCAAATTTTAACATTCGTTTGATCTTCACCTCCTTCTTCGTCTGCTTCATTTTTTAATTAGAGCCCCCCCCCCCCCCCCCGCCCCCCACTCACACACACGGACACCTCCATTATAAAAGACGTTCTTCAGAGTCATAAAAAGAAATACAGTGCAGAATTTATTCCTGGTTTCTCTTACTTGAAACGGGCAATAGCAATTGTGTTGTCACCATTTGGATAGGACACTGGTCTGTCGTAAAGTGCTTTCCGCCAGATCTATCAGATCCAACTAGCTACCCAAGCACTGCTGGGATCAATTTCGGTTTCTGTGCGTATGATGCGTGTGTTCTATCAATTGAACTACCGATTCCATCAAATTGCTATTTAATCCAGAGACGATTTCTTGTGTTTTGAAGAGAAGCAGATTTTATAGGGTAAACGAATTCATGAACTTTTGACAGATTATCCTCTTTGCCGTGCTCTTGAAAAACACATATTTAGAAATTTGGCCAGAAAACTCGTCCTTCAAATATCGATCGATTTATATGACCCTCGTTTTAACAAAAACGTTAAAACCTGGGACTTCGCGAAGTAGTAGTAGTAGTAGTAGTGGTGGTAGTGTTAGTAGTAGTTGTAGTAGTTGATGTTGTTGTGGTGGTAGTAGTAGTAGTAATAGTAGTAGTAGTAGTAGTTGTTGTTGTTGATGTTGTTGTTGTTGTTGTGGTAGTAGTAGTAGTAGTAGTAGTAGTAGTAGTAGTAGTAGTAGTGTAGTAGATAGTAGAGATAGTATTATAGTAGTAGTAGTGTAGTAGTAGTGTAGTAGTAGTAGTAGTAGTAGTATAGTAGTAGTATGTATAGTAGTTATAGTGGTTGTTTAGTAGATAGTAGTTGTAGTAGAGTAGTAATAGTAGTAGTAGTAGTAGTAGTAGTAGTAGTAGTATAGTAGTAGTATAGTAGT
>NC_088360.1:100808763-100828763 GCF_034508935.2 Berghia stephanieae
TACGGCAGAATAATGTTCACTCTAAATAGGTCAGTCCGTTTGAAGTCAATTAATCCGTCTGAGCCATTAGGCGCATAGTCCAAGTGTTGCATGATCCCGATTTTTATAGCGTGAAAAAAGACAACAGCAATACGCTTCAACAGTCGTAACGTCTCTTCCCTCGTAATGATGCATGGTAACTTAGTAACTGGCTCTAAACTATCGAACAATGACGGACGCCCTTATGAAATATTTCTCCGACGAGCGTTTCCAGAGGGAAAAAAACAAACATTATAAATCTGATCATGTTTTGACTTTTACACATTCTGATCAGAAGAATTATGAAAAGTTCTAGCCAGCATGAAGAATAAAAAGTACCGATTTTCTTTGTTTAGAACCACAATGGCCGCCGTTGCTGGGCGACGTGGCATCAGACCATTGAATCCAATTGCATACCATAATTTGCGGTTATTTGGTCTTGTGGTAGAGCGGCTATGTGGTCTTGTGGTATGACGCTCGCTTTCGGAACGGAAGCTCCTGGGGGTTCGAACCTCGCTCGGCGCATAGTTGAGTCCTTGGAAACACTCTTTACTCACATTCTCTCACCGTACTCAGGTGTAAAATGAGTACCTGCCGTAAACAGCGTTGTCTATGTCCGAAAAAATTGTAACATCGCTTAACATGCGTCATGTTCCGTCCCACATGTTAAGTGTTGCTGTTGTCCAGGGACCCCTTGTAAAGCGCTTTTCGAGCACGTTTAGTGGATATTTCTCTATATAATAGCTTAATTTTTTTTTAAAAGCTCAATTTGATAGGAGCGAATCTATCGCAAAGTATTTTCCGCAAGATCTAAGAGACCCATAGAGCCAATCAGAAAAAAAAGATCTCGACGTTATCTGGGATCGATCTCGATTCCTTTGCGTGTGCAGCGATTGTTCTACCAACTCAGTTATCGGTACCCCCTATAACTAGCGGTATGATCAGCGGTTTGGTTTTTGCTTCTTACCCAAAAGGTACCGAGTTCGATTACCCCTCGAGCCGTGTGGCTAGTTCACTTTGCGGCGCTGCAATGCGGCTGACGCCTGGGTTTATTACAGTCTTTCTTTGGAATAGACCCGAAAGACAAATTTCCTCTCGTGGATGAATAAATGGAATTATATTTTATTAACTAACTCATTTGTTATGGATCTGAAAAGCAATTTCGGAATGCAAAACTGTTTACATTTACACGTCTATTGTCTATCGATGTATATTTCTTCTTAAAAACGCAATTGTTGTTTTGACAAACCGTTTCAAATCATTACTTATAATATGAACTCTGACAAATAAATCTAATTATAGCCGATTCTCCACGACTTTACTGCAGTTTGTTTTTGTTTTTGTTTTTTGGAAGACCATGTTGTTTTTTAAACTTCTATTCAGGGATAATTTTTAAAAGGAAATGTTGTTTATCTGTCTAGGTTTAAATCTCCATTTTGTTGAAGGCTGTTTGCTGTCCTTGAGTTGCAGTTTATACATGAAGAACCAGACACACACACACACACACACACACACACACAAAAACACACACACACATACATACACACACGACACATATACACACGTATTAGTGTATGTGTGTGGGTGTGTGGGCGTGTTTTGAAATTTTTCATAAATTTAAAATCATCGGTTTTCCTATTTAAAATCATTTGTTTTCCTGTTTATATTTTATTGCTAATTACGGGTTGTCTCTTTACTGTAAAACTTTCGTCTTGTTTTGAAAATTATTAACTAAAGATATGATTACAAATTCAACTCGAATTTCTCAAGGCTAAACCGATGGCGTAGTTGTTAACCCACTCCCCTCCACATTGATAGGAAAAAGTTTCGAATCGTGGATGGAGATGTCTGAAAATTTGTCTTCTCTTATTGAACCGGAGACTATGGGAGGTGATCACCAGTGGGGAGTGAACCAGAGACTAGGAGGTGGTACCAGTGATTAGAGAACCAGTTATTATGGGAGTTAGGCACAAGTGGTGAGTGAAACCAAATCTATGTGAGGTGGACACCAGTGGGGAGTGAACCAGAGACTATGAGAGAAGGGCACGAAAATGGGGTTTGAACTTGAATCTTTGGGAGTTGGGCTCCCGTGGAAGTAAACTTGAGACTATGGGAGGTGGGCACCAGTGGGGAGTGAACCCAGAAATATGTGAGGTGTGCCCCAGTGAGGAGTCAAGCTTGGACTATGGGAGGTTGGCACCAGTGGGGAATGAACCTGGGACTATGGGAGGTGGACACAAGTGGAGAATAAACCTGGGGTCGGAAAATGGAAGACAGACACTAGTGGGGAGCGAACCCGGATATATGGATACAAGTGAATATTGAGTGAACCGGGGGCTATGGGAATTAGGCATCAATGGGGAGTGAACCCGGAATAATGGGTATGGACACCAATGGGGATTGATCAAAGGACTATAGGATGATATACAAGTGGCGTGGGGTTGTTAGAATTGTACACTACTAAGGAGTGAACACAAGGCAGAGGAAGTAGAAATCCAGTGGAGAGTAACCCCAAATCTAAGTGAGGTGGTCACAAGTGGGAAGTGAACCTGACTGTGGGAGGAGGACACCAGTGAGGATTGAACCTGGACCTAGGGGAGGTGGACATTAAGTGGGAAGTAATCCTCGGACTATGGAAGATGCACACCAGTGGGGACCGAACCCCAGATTCAGAGAGGTGGATACCCGTGGAGAGTGAGTGAATCCAAGGCTATGAGAGGTGGCTACCATTTGGGGATGAACAGAGTACCAGGGGAGTAGTGGACACACGTGGGGAATAAACCCGGGACTGTGAGATGTGGACACTACTGGGGACTGAACCAAGGGATACGGAAGAAGACATCCAGTGGAGAGTGAACCCGAGACTATCTGGAGCGGACAACAGTGATGAGGAGTGAACCTGGAACAACAAGCCTACATCCGTAATCTTGGCCATCCAACTTCCATAGTCCTGGGCACATTCCACACTGGTGCCCATCTCAGGTAGTCTAGAGATTATTTTACACTGGTGTCCATATCTGATTTGTCCCAGGTTTGTACTCATTTGGCGTCTCTTTCATAGTCTCGGGTTCACTCCCTACCTGTGTCCACCTATTGATGGGTATTCTTGGTTTCCTCCCCACTAGTGTCTACTTCTAATAGTTCTGGGTTCAATCCCCACTTATTGTGCCCACTTCCCTTAGCCTCTGGTTCACTACCTACTGGTGCCAGCCATAATCTATGGTTCACTGTTGCTCTCATCCCATAATTTTTGGTTCAATCCCTACAGTGTGCCTACCTCCCATAGTCTCTAGTTCAATCCCACTGGTGCCCTGCTCCCGTAGTCTCTGGATCACTCCCCCTTGGTGCCCACCTCCCATATTCTCAGGTTCACTCACCACTGTAGACTAACTCACATACATCTGGTTCACTCCCCCACTGGTAGCCACCTCCCATAGTCTCCAGTTCAATCCTCACTGGCGCCCTGCTCCTATAGTCTCTGGTTCACTCCCCCTTGGTGTCCACCTCGCACAGTTCTAGGTTCACTCCCCAATTGTGCCCACCTCCCTTAGTCTGTCTGCGGTTCACTACCAACAAGAATGGATTTCTGTAGATTTCGGTGTATTTCGGTATTCACCAGACTTGTGGGGTGCACGGTTTCGGTTTCGATTTCGAGGTTCCCGAGACCAGGTTTTGAAAGATAGGTTTCGAAACCTAACATCGCTCGTGGTCGAAACTCGAAACCGAGGCAGGTAATGTTAGTGGGCTAATAGTAATATGCTGCCTAACTTTTGGTTATAGCCAAGTTGGTACTACCTTTTGAAAGAGGTGTCTACGTGACAGACGCCAATTTGCGGTGACGTCAGAGGCTGGACGATCCTATCTTTCACTTCCAAGATGTTTGTGTGGGTTTCCGGTTCCAATTGATGGATAAAGAAAAGCGTTTGCCATTGCCATTGTTTTTCGTTACCTCTCTTTAGTTTCGAGAACGTGCGTTGTATGCGGATTACCCGCCAAATCATTACCGGTATCCGTAGTGTCGATACCCGGTACCGCGGTACCGCGCAGAGTGACTTGTCCAATTTTTTGTGGGGGATGGGGGGGGGGCTTTTATTTTTTATAATTTATATTTACAACAATGAGCAACTGAAGCAGACAAGATATTACTGCAATGAAAAAAAATAATAAATAAAAAAAAGTACTATCCTTTAAAGATAAGACTAATAAATATATCTGAACTAGATTCCAAAATTGAATCAAAGCGTGTACATAACAAAAAATCATGTAATGAAATAAAGTAGAAAATCTTGAAAATTCATGTAATGTAAATAGTAAATAATTTATATTCCATTTTTTCAAAAATATAAACCGCAAATGATCACTCTCAGTTCGGTTTCCATTTGTTGAAGCGGTACCCGTTACGCCCCTTTATACCAGTCCCGTTTACTTATTACCCGCGGTACTCGCGGAACCCGGTACCGAGCCTACTGTTGGGAAATGGTCTCGAGTTTCCCGAAACCTACACTGGTCGAGACCGCCCGGCATTAGTATTCAGCAGTAGCCCTAATCAGACTAAAAGTTTAAGGTTACAGATATATTTGTTTGTGATTTTTAACGTTATATCCGACTCACGGATGTTGTGAGTTTCTTAACTAAACGCATAGCATGAATAGTGACCAATTTCAACATAATATTTTGTCCCGACATAATACCGTTTTGATATAGTTGATCACATTAAAGGTGATTTAATCAGTGAATTCCAGAGAAGAAGTGACAGTCAATACTTGAATTTTTCTAACCCTCTCCCTAAATAGTAACGCGAAATGATACCACAATAATAATTTGTGACGTCTGATGATCAAGCGTAAATCTCACTAAAAATCAGATTCTTTAAAAAGAAGTATCTAGATATCATTTGAATTTTTTCAAAGATGTATTTTATTTAAAGATGACGAAATAGGAAAGGGGTAGAAAGAATGATTTTTTACACTCTTGCCTTTTGGAATTCGAACTTTGTTCCCAGCGCGCACGTCCAGAATTCCAAAAAGCAAGAGTGTAAGAATCGTATTTTATGACACCTCTCTACTCTTCGTCTTTGTAAATAAGCCAGTCAAAAATAATGCAGATTGACCTCTAACCTTCACCTTGAACCGAATTGAATTTGTATCGAATAGGCTTCAACAGTCGTGACGTCACTTCCCTCGTAATGACGCATAGTAACTTAGTAACTGGTTCTAAACTATCGGAACAATGGCGGACGCCCTTATGAAATATTTCTCCTACAGGCATAAAAGCGTATCCAGAGGAGAAAAACGTTATAAATCTGATCATGTTTTGACTTTAACACATTCTGATCACACGACATGTGAACTAGTTCTAGCCAGCATGAAGAATAAAAAGTACCGATTTTCTTTGTTTAGAACCAAGCTGATGGTTGCTGGGTGGAGGTTACGTCAGACTATTGAATCTTACTGGGTAACCATAACTTGTTATCGTAACTTAAGTAATATAAACAAGGCGGAGTAATACGCAACATTGTGATGCTTTTTTGTTGACACATGAAATCAACCGAAAATCTACTCCTAATCTCGACATACTTAAAGATAATAATATTACTTACTCTTCTGATATTTTCATATTTACTGACTTTAACGATGATTTTGTAGGAAACTATACAAGGGGTGTGCTATAATACAGTTTTTGACCAATAATATTGAATATTTCGTCTCCCAAGGTCGGGCTCATCACACGGTCCGAAAATCCAACAGAGATAGTTCGAAGTTGACGTCACTCAGGCTTTTATTATTGCCTTTTGACAACCGCGTTTATGAGTAATTTTCACTAAATTGTATTAACCATACTATAAACGTTCAAGGTTGCACATAGTTTTGGGTGTTGGCCCGTTATAGATAGTATGCGCTTGGCTAAGAAGCTCACAACATTGCCATCCGGAAGTATAACGGACCAACACACAAAAATATCTGTAAACTTAAACGTTTATAGTCTGGTCAAAATACAATTAAGGGAGAATTACTCACAAACATGGATGGCAAAAAAACAATAACAAAGGTCTGAATGACGTCATCTTCGTTCTATCTATACTTCAAGGTGGCAATGTTGTGAGTTTCTTAGCCAAGCACATACTGTCTATATACATCTATATTTTTTTTTTTTTTTTTTTTTTTTTGTCTGGTACTGTTTCATCCACATTTTTAAAAATATATATCTTTAAACCATTATCTGCTCCCTAATTATTTGTGCGGCAAAGTGGTCTTGTGGTATGGCACTCATCCTCTGATCGAAATGGGTCCTGGGTTCGAGTCCCGCTCTGGGCGACGCATAGTTGAGTCCTTGGAAAAGGCCCCTTTACTCAAATTCTCTGACATTACTCAGGTGTAAAATGAGTACCTGGCCGTGAACAGCTTTGTCTCTATTGAAATAGAAAATTGTAATATCGCCTAACAGGCGTTGCTTCGGGTTGCTGTTGGCTAAGGAGGGATCCCTTTTAAAGAGATTTGACCAATTTTAGTGGATATTGCGCTATATAAATGCTCTATTTTTCTTCTAATTTGTCACTTTGACATGTACAGACAAGAAACTTGACAGTAAAAAAACCTGAATGAACCAGTTTGGATGGAGAAAGAACAAGATTGGGTAAGCACTCATGTGTAGATGTTTATAATTTGGTGGTGGCCGGGGGGGAGGGTCGTGGAAACATCGTGTAGGGTAATATGGAAGAATGAGGGAGGGGGGGGGTGGAAGGGCTGGAGGGGGGGGTGGAAGGGCTGGAGGGGGGGGGGTGGAAGGGCTGGAGGGGGGGGGAGTTGTTGAAGGGGTGGAGGGGGGAAGGGTTGTGGGGCAGAGTCATAAATTGAGATGCGTGAGTGCGTGAGTGAGCAATATAACACATCTAGGTCAAGTCGAAGTCATTAGTATGTATGTATATGCGTGTGTTTGAGTGTCTTTTGCGTGTTTGTGTAGGTGTGTATTATGTATGAAGTGTGGGTGGGTTTGATTGGGTTTTTTAGTTTTTTGTTGTTGTTTTTTGTTTTGTTTTTTTGCGTAGTGTGGTCTCTTTTCTCTCTCTCCCTCTCTCTCTCTCTCTCTCTCTCTCTCTCTCTCTCTATCTATCTATCTATCTCTCTCTATCTATCTATCTATCTATCTATCTTATCTATCTATCTATCTATCTATCCTATCTATCTATCATCTTTATCTATTCTATCATCTACCTATCCATCTATCTATCTATCTTCTCCCCTCTTCTCCCCCCCCCCCCCCCCTCTTTCTACCTCTTTCTTTCTGCCTCCTCCCCTCCATCCTCTCTCTCTCTCTCTCTCTCTCTCTCTCTCTCTCTCTCTCTCTCTCTCTCTCTACTTGTTTCTGCTTCCTCACCCCCCCCTCCCCCTCTTTCTCTCTCTCTCTCTCTCTCTCTCTCTCTCTCTCTCTCTCTCTCTCTCTCTCTCTCTCTCTCTCTCTCTCTCTCTCTCTCTCTCTATTTCTTTCTTTCTCCACCCCCTCACAATATGTTGGCGTGATGTATTACAGGTCGTGGTTACATCCATTAAAATATTATCTACACCACCCCCTCCAATGGGTATTGTGTCCGTGATCTAAAAATATAAACTGGCAAATCTTAAATTTTAAAAACTAATTTTCACAGATTGTTATACGAGTAACTTGCAAACCTTTCTCTAAAATGGAGGTTATTATATTGTCCCCGTTACAAATGGATATTTACAATATTTGCTCGGGCGTAATGATGGGTCATTTAGCCTTCGGATTTGCTACAAATTTGGCCATTATGCTCGTTCCTTGGCCTCGGAAATGGTAAATTTGGCTGGCCACAAGATACTTAAAAAGAGTTATCTCCCTTATTTAATGAACACATAATATATGTTGTTTTGAACTATTTCAAGTACAATGATTTGCAAATATATTTTTAAAATTAAGATATATTTTATTTGTCAATTTAATAAGCATTGTTTAAATAAGTTGATAATATTCATAATTTTAACACTGTCTTCATACATTATTATATTAAGATATATGTATTTGATCAAAGGTAACGTTCGCGATGCTCTTTATAGACAGCGGGTCTGGGTTTGTTTTTTTATTTTTTAAATTAATAAATAAATAAATCTGTCCATCCCCTCACTTGGGCATGCTGATTGTGATGGGTCTTAGAAATGTGTACTTATTTTCAGGTCTGATAACCCAACCTATGCGCTTGGTTAAGAAGCTCATAATATTCCCAGCCGGAAGTATAAGGGACCAACACACAAAACTGTGTGTATCCATGAAAGTTTATAGTCGGATTAATACAGTTCAGTGAGTATTACTCATAAACGCGGATGGCAAAAAACATTAACAAAGACCCGAGTGACGTCATCTTCGAACTATCTATAGGCTCGTCGTTGTGGAAGGAAATCTCCAACAACAAAAAATGACGGAAAATAATAATATACAGAACAACAATGTTAAACTAGGCCCATAAGGATGTTCGGATGTCAAACCTGCATAAATATACAATGGGCATGATCTATATTAACTTTCCATGTGCTCGAGGTCATTGGTCACATTACAAAATGTGCTCAAAGTGACCCACTTAGTGAAAAGTGTTCACACCTTTTAAATATCTAACATCACGATTGGTCATTTTATTCAGCTTGACACATGGGTAAACTGTATTAACCAGACTATAAAGGATCATGATTACACAGAGTTTTGTGTGTTGGTCCGTTACACTTCCGGATAGCAATGTTATGAGCTTCTAAGCCAAGCGCATACTATCTAGAGATAATTCGAAGATGACGTCACTCAGGTCTTTGTTATTGTTTTTTGCCATCCGCGTTATATGAGTAATTCTCACTAAACTGTATTAACCAGACTATAAACGATCATGATTACATAGATTTTGTGTGTTGGTCCGTTATTCTTCCGGATGGCAATGTTGTGAGCTTCTTAGCTAAGCGCATACTATCTATACACATGAACCGTCTTGGACCGTAGCCATCGTAAAGTTATGGCCTGATACTGACCAAAAAATAACGTCAAAAGATAAGTCTTTAGCCACAAAAGAAAACAAACCGTGAGTTGTATTCAATAGTTTAGCCAATCGGACCACTTGTTTCCATGAGCACTACTAACGACAACTCACTAGGCGGTGCAAAAACCAAATAATGACGTCAAAATGCCAGTCTTTTTGGGTTTCAGTGTCAGGCTATAACTTAACGATGGCTACAGTTCTAGAGTCAGGCATGATATGTTAACGATGGCTACGATACAACTCACGATTTGTTTTCTTTTTTTGGCCAAAGACTTGGCTTTTGACGTAATTTTTTGGTCAATGTCAGGCGATAAGTTATCGATGGCTACGAACCGAAGCTTTCTTAAACTCATGCATAGTCTGATATTGCCTGAAAAATTACGCCAATATAATATTATAATATAATGCGTAAAATATGTGTCCCTCGTCTGAAAAAGTTATTGTGTCGGGGTCAGCCTGTTTCCAGAAAAAGGAAATTTGAAGTTGTAAAGCAAGTCCCCAATTACATCTATTTAGTCGACTAAGGGCTAACCCACACCGGAGACTGACTCCGACGACCCGGCACTGCGGTGGGCTATCCACACTGGAGACTGACTTCGACGATCCGGCTCTACCGTCATCTGCCGTCTTCGGGATAAAGACATCGGGCACGGACAAAATACTCAGAATAAAGAGAAGAGCCGCCAGACCTACCCATATCAAGCTAAACAAAAAATAATAAAACGGCAGAGGACAACTGGTGCTTGATATGGTTAGGTCTAGCGGCTCTACCCTTTATTCTTAGTATTTTGTCCGTGCCCGACGTCTTTATTCGGAGCACGGCAGAGGACGGCAGTGCCGGATCGTCGGAGTCAGTCTCCGGTGTGTGTTAGCCCTTACGCAATGGTTGAGATCGTGGTATCTGGTGCAGAAAAACTGAGCCCTACTCACACCATTAAAATAAATGAAGTGAGGATTGGTCTTGTGGTATGACACTCGATTTCGGATCGGAGGCTCCTCTCACATTCTCTCACTGTACTCCGGTGTAAAATGAGTCTCTGGTCGTTAACAGTGTTGTCTCTGTCCGAAAAAAATTGCAATATCGTCTAACAGGCATCATGTCACTTCCTACATGTTAAGTTTTTCTGTAGGCCAGGGACCCCTTTGTAAAGCGCTTTGGGCACGTTTAATATATATTGATTGCGCTATATAAAAGCTCAAGTTTCTTTTTATTGTTTTGGGCGGGTCAACCTGTTTGCAGAACAAGGAAATTTGAATTAAAGCAAGTACCCCATTACAACTTTTTAGTCGACTTACGCTATGATTGAAATCGTGGTGTCTAGTAAAGGAAATCCGAGGCCTACTTACTTACTGTACTATATAATAGATAATTGATCGATATTTTTTCCCCATCTGTATTGTGTTAGGAGGCTACTTTTTGCCATTGCCAATGTAAACATGGATGCAGCTAAGGTTGTTTGTGTTTGTGCTTTTATACTCTCCCATCCGGAGAAAAAAAAAAAACAAGAAAAAGAACAAAATAGGCGTTGGGTTCACCCGATTCCTGAGTCACCGACTGCCTGAAGGGCAATTTTGTACTGGCGCACTCTGGAAAAAAAAAACACATATTTAAAAATTTGGCCACAAAACTCGTCCTTCAAATATCGATCGATTTAAATGACTCTCACCTTGGCAAAAACTATTTTTTTAAAGCGCTTTGAGGTTTCGACGAAAGGCGCTATATTATTATTATTATTATTATTATTATTATTATTATTATTATTATTATTATTATTATTATTATTATTATTATTATTATTATTATTAACTCTCAAATCCGGCACTTCGCCGAAGTCACCGCGACACAAAACCGTTTTGAGCTGATGGGTCATTTGTTAAGCGGTGATTCAACAATGCAGTACACCGAAAACAAAAATAAAAACAACTCATTATAAAAATTTTGGCCAGAAAATTCGTCCCTAAAATATTATTGATCGATTAAAATGGCCGTCACCTTGTCAAAAACTCTCAAACATGGTAGATACTTCGTTGAAGACTTCCCCTCGAAGAACCAGTTTTGAGAGTTTTTTGACAAGGTGAAGGTGAATTTAATCAATATCGATGTTTGAAGGACAAGTCGTTATCCGGTCAAATTTTTAAAAATTTGTTTTCTCAAATCACGACCAGTTCACTTGTGCTCACGTTCCGGATTGCTTGGCTGCAGGTCTAGAATGATGACAATCAATAATGTTTCAAGATGAAAATCGATAGCCACATACCGAGAGACGGGGATTTGCACAGATTTAATTTATTATTAAGGGATACCACCAGTAAATTGCGCAATAGAAAAACAATTCGAATGACTAATGCTAGACTTATTGTACATCAAAAAAAAAAAAAAAAAAAAAAGAAAAAAAAAACGAAAAAAAGAAAAAAAACCCCGAAAAAGTAACGTTCTTCTTTTTCTTTTCTCCTTGTGTGTGTGTGTGTGTGTGTGTGTGTGTGTCTGTGTGTGTGTGTTTGGTTCTTTATTCATTTTTTAAAACTTGCTATGATTCTTTATTTTGGTATACATATATATATATTTTAATTTTTGGGGGGAAATAAGAGAGAAGGGGGGGGGGGGTAGTTAGGAGTAGGTGCAGGAGGAGGAGGAGATCTAGAAAGAGGAGAGAGAAAGAAACAAAAAGAGAGAGAGAGAGAGAGAGAGAGAGAGAGAGAGAGAGAGAGAGAGAGAAAGAGATAAAGACACAGTGGGTAGGAGATAGATGAGGAATGATAGAGAGAGAGAGGAGGTGGAGGAGGCGAAGGATGGAGGAGAGCGAGAGAGAGAGAGAGAGAGAGAGAGAGAGAGAGAGAGAGAGAGAGAGAGAGAGAGAGAGAAAATTCCGGATCCAAGTACACAGTTCCTCCCCCCCCCCCCCCCCACCCACAACAACAACAACAAAAACAACAACAACAAAAGAAACTAAAGAAAAATTAATAGAAATAGAACAGCAAACTTAAGGAGAGGAAGGGGGGGGGGGGGAGGGGTGAGGGTGTAAGGGTCGCTGTGAATAAAAGTTAAGAATGGAAGGAGAGGTTCTCACACTGCAGCTGCTGTTTCCGGTCCAAAAGTACAGTCTAAACCACTAGGGAATAAAGGCAGCAACAATCCATCAATATTTTGGGGAAAACCCACAATCTGACTCAGGTATTTTTCTGAAAAACTTCCCTTTCTTTTTTACAGACAATGATTTGCACGCGTGACCCGACATGACCTTTTTGCGTGTGCGAGAGGCGTGAGTAGAAATTATGAGTCGTCTGACCACGAGTGAGTTGAGTCAGCCCTCATGACCCCCTAACCAGACAATAAATACGCACAAATACACACATACACACACACACACACATACACAGAGAAAATAGCTACTGCGATTTTATTGGGAAAAAGCAGTATGTGGTCTCTCTCTCTCTCTCTCTCTCTCTCTCTCTCTCTCTCTCTCTCTCACACACACACACACACACACACACACACACTCACTCTCTCTCTCACACTCTCTCTCTCATTCAATGCCTGTCTCTATAAAATGCCTCTCTTTTTTATCCTCTCTCTCTCTCTCTCTCTCTCTCTCTCTCTCTCTCTCTCTCTCTCTCTTTCTCTTTCTCTTTCTCTTTCCTTCTTTGTTTCTTTCTTTCTTATTTTCTCTCTTCCTTGTTTTGCTCGGAATCTGGAGCGACTTTTCAAATTCCATCCGAACCAAATCGTAAAATGGCTATAAAATGCTTTACCCAAGTATACAACGCCAATCCCAAAAAAAAAAAAAAAAAAAAAAAAAAAAAAAAAAAAAACTTAACTCGTTCATTGTCACCATGTCGGTCATTGAACTTTTTTAGGTGTTTTCTTCGCAGCTATGTTGACCTCAATAAATTTGAATGGTCATTTCAAATTAGCTGCCGTGCCCTCTACACAACAAGATCTTTCGTACTAGAAATGACTTTGGGTTTGAAACGAATATTTTTGTGTTCGTGGATAGCTCACACGGTAGAGCCACGCTCTCACCTGCCAGGCGGAGTTGTCGTACCAATAAGGTCGCAGGTTCAAACCCACCACCGCCGCGAAAAAAAAAAAAAAAAAATTATTCTCTATTGTCTTCTGGCACTTTTCTACTCACTTCATATCTTGTTGTTACCAACATAAGTGCCTGCTCCACTCACTTTTCTGAATTAAAAATTCACCCCATACACCGGAGCATACTCAATGTCTCAATCGTTTCTATGTTATATGTTTGTGATGAGAATATTGGCTATTAAGCTTAACTGCTGGTCAAAATTACTTCGCGATGGTGGTGAACGAATCGGCGATCTCAAGAAGTGGGTGAGAGAGGGATCTAGAAATGACTTTGGGTTTGAAACGAATATTTTTGTGTTCGTGGATAGCTCACACGGTAGAGCCACGCTCTCACCTGCCAGGCGGAGTTGTCGTACCAATAAGGTCGCAGGTTCAAACCCCACCACCGCCGCGAAAAAAAAAAAAAAAAAAATTATTCTCTATTGTCTTCTGGCACTTTTCTACTCACTTCATATCAAGATCTTTCGTAGAAAGTTTAAAGTGCGCTCGTATTTTATTTTTTTTTTTAAGCCACAATAATCAGAACTACCTAGTGCTACAAAAAGTTCGTAGAAATACGAATTTTTGGCTCCAGCTACAGAACCGCATTCACTTTTTGACTCAATAAATCTTGTTGAAAAGTATAGATAATTTCCTTAGAAACTTCAGGACTTTGGACCATTTTTTGGAACATGATAATGGAAAATTGTTTATTTCTAAGCTATTTAAAGTTAATGTTCCTTCTTTTTTCCCTTGTAAACTATATTTAAAATTTTTTTCAAGTAGCCAGCTCTGAATAACTACTGTATTCGACTCTTGAAAATAAAAAATAATCACACACACACACGCACACACACACACACACACACACACACACACACACACAAAATACAATCCATTGTGTCAATGGTGTGTTACTAAAGTCGGTCTGACCTTGATACAGACATTATTCAAGTGTAAAATCAGAATAAGGAACTAAACTCTTTTTTTAAAATAAGCTTTTATATTGCGCACTATCCACTAAACGTGCTAAAAGCGCATTACAAGGGTCCCTGGCCAACAGCAACATGCAAAATGTAGAACGATATATTACGACGCCTGTTAGTCAGATATTACAATATTTTTCAACTGAGACGTCGCTGTTGACGGCAAGAAACTCATTTTACACTGAGCACGGTGAGAGAATAATGTACGTAAAGAACCGTTTCCAAGAACTCAACTATGCGCTAAGAGAGCTTGTGTCATATCACAAGAGCACATGACCCACTTTAATTTAAGAGCATTCGTGAAAAAATAAACAATCTTTGTCTATTTTTAAACGTTCGCTTAAAACATATTCTGTTTCGATTTTAGTAGATGATAAGAGAAGCAAGATTGGCGTCTGGATTATGTTGTGGTGTGTGTGTGTGTGTGTGTGTGTGTGTGTGTGTGTATGTATGTGTGTGCTTGTGTGTGTGAATGAGTATGTTTCAGCCAAATTAATTTGTATTTTAAGCGCCTTGAGTCTGGTGTCTCGAAGGTATAGCGCTATTTAAGTTTTCATCATTACTACGAACCACTAAGCCTATAAAGAGAGGCTATGCGGTCTTGTGGTAAGACATTCGCTTTCGGATCGGAAGGTCCTGGGTTAGAGCCTCACTCGGCGCATAGTTGAGTCCTTGGAAAAGGCTCTTTACTCACATTCTCTCACCGTAGTCAGGTGTAAAATGAGTACCTGACTGTAAACAGCATCATCTCTGTCGGAAAAAAACATTGTAATATCGCCTAACAGGCGTCATGTCACGTCTTACATATTAAGTGTTGCTGTTGGCTATGGACCCCTTGTAAAGCGATTTGAGCACTTTTTCGGTAAGTTTACTTCTTATCTTATCTTCTAACAGGCTAACTAGTAGGATACTATTATTATATAGATAGAATGCGCTTGGCCAAGGAGTTCACAACATTGCCATCCGGAAGTATAACGGACCAACACACAAACTCTGTGTAACCATGAACTTTTATAGTCTGGTTAATACAGTTTAGTGAGAACAACTCACAAACGCGGATGGCAAAAACAATAACAAAGGCCTGAGTGACGTCATCTGCATACTATCTATACTTTCAATGCTTTATTTAAAAGATCCTTTAGAGCCATTAGGTTGATGGAGTTTATCCCGGTTTCTATACGTGAAGAAGACAATAGCAATTGCCTGCCATCGTTTTGATAGGACGTATTCTCTCACCATACTCATGTGTAAAATGAGTACCTGACTGTTAACAGCGATGTCTTTGTAGGAACAGAAATTTTAGTATCGTCATGTCTCGTCCTACATGTTGTCGTTGGCTATGGATCCCTTTATAAGAATACTTTTAGTGGGTATGCATTATCTAAACGCTTAAGACTTTTTGTTATTGATTTCTTTTGTTTGTTTGTTTGTTTGTCTTTTTTTTTTGGGGGGGTTTTATTTTTTTTTTTGTTTTTTTTTTTTTTTTTTGTTTTTTTTGTTTCTTGTCTTTTTTTTTTGTTTTTTGGTTGGGGTTATTTTGGTTGTTGTTTTTTTTTTATTGTTTTTTTTTTTTAATTGAAATAATTACAATAGTTGATGATTTTTAGCTGATTTTTGAAGGTTGGTTGAAGGACAAGTGGTTTGTTGACATGTTTTGGAGCAAGCAATCGTGAAAGGCCAAATGATTTACAAAAGAGAAAAAAAAAAAACAAAAAAAAAAAAAAATACCAACAGCTTGAATAGGTTGAAAACAAGATTTTGTGTACGTTTTGTAATATTTCGATTAACGCTACGGGCTTGTCCAGACCTGTCTACAATTACGAAAACTTCGTAAAATTACGAAATTTTCGATCCAATTTCAAAAATTTGGTGAGCATCCCAAAGGCTAACCCACACTGGAGACTGACTCCGACGACCCGGCTCTGCCGTCCTCTGCCGTCCTCCGGATAAAGACGTTGGCAGGGCACGGACAAAATACCAAGAGTAAAGAGAAGAGCCCCAAGACTTACCCATACCAACCTCGAAACAAACACGGTAGAATAAGACGTCGGGTGCTTGGTATGGGTATGTCGAGCGGCTTTCCTCTTTATTCTTAGTATTTTGTCCGTGCCCGACGTCTTTATCCGGAAGACGGCAGAAGACGGCAGTGCAGGGTCGTCGGAGTCGGTCTCCGGTGTGGGTGAGCCCTAAGTCATTAAAACCTATTTAAAATGAACGTTGATGCCAGACTATATAATATTAAGGATATGGAAGTGTTATTAATTAATTCTTGAGAGGGTAAATTGTGTCTTTCTAGAGTTTACTCTAACAACTACAATCATTGTCTCCCCAAAATTACGATTTTTTAGATTGTCAAGTAGGCAAAAAAAAAAAAAAAAAACCCAAAAAAACCCAAAAAACAAAACAAACTTGGGCTTTTATATAGATAGTATGCGCTTGGCTAAGAAGCTCATAACATTGCCATCCGGAAGTATAACGGACCAACACACAAAACTGTGTGTATCCATGAACATTTATAGTCGGGTTAATACCGTTCAGTGAGCATGACTCATAAACGCGGATGGCAAAAAACAATAACGAAGACCTGAGTGACGTCATCTTCTAACTATCTATAGTGCAATATCCAATAAAGGTGCTCAAAGCGCTTTACAAGGGGTCTATAGCGGAACGCAACACTTAAAATGTAGAACAAGACCCGAAGCCTGCTAGACAATATTACCATTCTTTTTCTGGACAGAGGCAACGCTGTTAAGGGCCAGTTACTCATTTTACACCTGAGTACGGTGAGAGAATGTGAGTAAAGAGCCTTTTCCAAAGACTATGCGCCGAGCGAGGCGCGAACCCAGGACCTTCTGATCCGAAAGCGAGTGTCATATATACCACTAGACCACATAGCCCGCCAGATCTAACAAACCCTGCTTACCCAATCACTGCTGGCCAGGTAGACAGGAGGATTAGAAAAAAAAAAAAATCTCGAATGCACTCAGGATCGATCACGGTCCCGTTGAGTGTGAAGCGAATGCTCTACCAACTGACCCCATTAGATGTGGTTTATATATCATTTATATATTTATTTATTGATTTATTCATTTTTTTCCTCCTTTGAGTCCCTTGTTTGTTTCGGTGTCCAGGTGAGTGGGAGTCGCCGTAGGGGAAAACAAGATTGTTTTGACAGTTGCCCGGTTATTTTCTTCATTTCTTAGTATTACGCATTGACTGAATTAAACTTGTTTTTCTTCGTCTTTAGAAATGTTTTCTTCATAAGATGCGGCCCACGTCTCAGAGCGGTTGTATGTATGTCGGTGTGAACAAAAAAAAAAAAAAAAAAAAAAGACAAAACAACTTGAGCTTTTATATAGCGCAATATCCACTAAACGTGCTTAAAGCGCTTTAAAAGGGGTCCCTGACCAACAGCAACCCGTAACATGTAGAACGAGACATGACATGACGCCTCTTGTGCGATAATGCAATTTTTTTTTTTCCGACAGAGACAACGCTGTAAACGATGTGAGTAAAGAGCCTTTTTACAAGTGCTTAACTATGCCCTGAACGAAGCTCGAACCCAGGACCTCCCGATCCGAAAGCGAGTGTCATACTAGTGTTTTTGTTTTGTTTTTTGTTTTGTTTTTTGTTTTGTTTGGGGGGGGGGGGTTGGGAGGGGGTCGTCTTACTTTAGAATTTGTCATTAATTTCTGTAAGGTAAAACAGGAAAAGTGGGAAGTGGGGGTGGGGGACTCGTTTTACAAGTGTACTTTAGAATTTGTCATTATTTTCTGTAAGGAAAAACAGGAAAAGTGGGAGGGGGGAGGGGGGGGGGGGGCATGTGATTATAAAAGCGTATGTTGGGCGGTTTCAATTTTAAAGATTTTGTTTCAAAAAAGGTGTTTGTTTATGCTTGGTATTTTCAACAACAAAAAAATTAGTTCGCTATATATTATTTTTCAGTGAAAATCATACGTTAAATAATGTATTGTGGAAAGTCGACGTGTAGATTTGCCACCCGAAACCATTTATGGGCCAAGTTTAACATTGTTGTAATGGACAAGTTTTGCGTCATTAGAAAAAAAAAATCCATTACAACAACGAGCCCATAAGGATTGGGTTATCAGACCTGTAAATAAATGCACGTCTTGGAAAATACGTGAAAATTGGTAAGCAGTTTTTAAGGATTAGAAACAAAAACAAAAACAAACAAAACAAAAACAAAAACAAGAAATGGCATAATATTATATTGTTTTAAGAGATCTATAATTATTTGAATGTGAATAGGATTATACACGCGTCATTGTGTTTGATCGGTTTTTAAGATTTTTCCTTTAAAAACATTTTTTAAGTTGATTTTTTTAAACAAATGGTGTCGATCTACGTGCACTTATTTGCAGGTCTGATAACCTAATTCCTTATTGGCTATTTGTGGTAAATGAAATCTCCAAAAAAATGACACAAAATATTGTCCATGATATCAATGTAGAACTAGGCCCATTAGTGGGTTCGGATGTCAGACCTGAATAATATGATGTAATTTATTATACATTCATACATAAATATATATATATGTTACTTTGGTTTATCATTGAAGAATACTCAAAATTATAGTAAACAAGTATTGACTTCTAATTTTATTATTTTAAGATCTTTTTGTTCTTTCATTTTATCCCGCATTTTTCAGGGTTGCCATAATGATTGCCACATCTCCATGCACCTCGGTTCATTGCATCATCATCATCATCGTCAACCAAGCCCAGTTATTTCATAATGTCGTGCTTAACTCTATCCACCCATCTAGTCTTCGGGCGTCCTTTTTTTCGTTCTCTTTCTAATTATTTTAAGATAAGCCTAATTGAATATAATATTGTTTGCCAATCACCCGGGTTTGGTTTGTTTTTCTAAAGTATTACAACGCCATCTCGATGTATTTACATTTGTCTTATAAATATATTTTAGGTATAATATGTCATTACTATGCAAGAAAAACAGGAGTGGGGGAGGGGGGAAGAGAGAGAGAGAGAGAGAGAGAGAGAGAGAGAGAGAGAGAGAGAGAGAGAGCGAGAGAGAGAGAGAACGTGGGTGGATGTGAGTATAAACGTGTCAATATGCATTTTGGGAGATTTCAAATAACATTTGTTAAAAGAAAAAGGCGTCAATGTCTGCTTTAAAAAAATAATTTGTTTATTTTTTTTTCGTCATTCAAAGCATACACTAAATTACAGTGTAATGTTAATGTTGCTGCTCGAAGCTCGAAGAAATAAATAATAAAGTGAAATTGAATGTAAACCAGTTTATTCATCTTAACTACGCTACTACCACATGATCTCATTCATCTGTAGTGTTTCATTCATCCTGTTTTGTTGATAAAGGGGAAACCCGAAACGTTCATTTGATCTGTTTTTGTAATTAAATTGAAGCTTACATTCTATTTCACTTTATTATTTATTACTAAATTACAGTGGAAATTGCATGGAAAATGCCAGCACGCAGTTTTTCAGGCTAAACGTAGAAAAAAATATAAACAAGAAAGAACGTTTGATTATGTTAAGATAAATCAAATAAATATATTGTTTTGACAAACACCGGAGTTTTTTCTTTAAAGTCTTACTTTATCCTTTGAATCAAACTTGATTTTTCTACGTCTTATTTAATATATATATTTTAAAATTTATCCTGTGTTATTGTAGGAAAAACAGTAGGAGGGGTGTGGGTGTCATCGAGAGAAGTTGATGCGAGTATCAACGTGTCAAAATCCAATTTGACCGATTTTGGGGGATGTCAATATTTTTTAATTGATTTAAAAAGGGTGTCTATGTTTGTAATTTTAAAAATATGTTGTTTATCAATGAAAAACATGCATTAAATTACAGTAGAAATTGCTTGAAAAATGAAAGCATGCAGCTTTTGAGAA
>NC_088360.1:100833763-100853763 GCF_034508935.2 Berghia stephanieae
CATTGCTACATGTCGAGCATATTAATACATGTATGTATATGTGCAATATCTACTAAACGTGATCAAAGCATTTTACAAGGGGTTCCTGGCCAACAATAACACTTAACATATAGGACGCGACATGACGCCTGTTGGGCGATGTAACAATTTTTTGTGACAGAGACAACGCTGTTGACGGTCAGGTACTCATTTTACACATAAGTACGATGAGAGAATGGGAGTAAAAAGCTTTTTCCAAAGACTCAACTTGCGCAGCTATGTGGTCTTGTGCTATGACACTCGCTTTCGGATCGGACGGTCCTGGGATCGAACCTCGCTCGGTGCATAGATGAGTCCAAGGAAAAGGCCCTTTCCTCACATTCTCTCACCTTTCTCATGTGTAAAAATGAATACCTGACAGCGTTGTCTGTCGGAAAAATTGCAATATCACCTAACAGGCGCCATGTCTCGTTCTACATGTTACCGTGTTGCTGTTGGTCATGGACCCCCTGTAAAGCGCTTTGAGCACGTTTATTCGATATTGCGCTTTATATAAGCTCACGTTTAAAACTATGCGCCGCTCAGAAGGAGATTTGAACCCAGGACCTTCCAATGCGAAGCTAGATAGACCACAAGTCACATGGCCGCACAAAACATAGACGTCACTTAAAGTTTCAAATTTTTGACAATAAATTCATCTTTGCTTTGACATCTAACTCGGCTATGTGGTCTAGTGGTATGACACTCGCTTTCGGATCGAAAGGTCCTGGGTTCGAGCCTCGCTCGGTGCATAGTTGAGTCCCTAGAGAAGGCTCTTAACTCACATTCTCTCACCGTACTCAGATGTAAAATGAGTACCTGGCCGTTAACAGCGTTGTCTCTGTCCGAAGAAATTGTAACATCGCCTAACAGGCGTCATGTCCCGTCCTAAATGTTAAATGTTGATGTTGACCAGGGACCCCTTTGTAAAGCGCTTTGAGCACATTTGGTGGATATTGCCCTATAAAAAAGCTCACTAAATTTTTTTTTTTTACAATTTCTTTTTCTAACTCATCCCAACATGATTCCATTTCTAGACGATGGATCATAAATGGGCTTAAAGTGCTTTACAAGTTGTTCAAAGCCAACATCAACACTTAACATGTAAGACGACGCATGAGGCGTGTAAAGGGGATAATGCAGTATCATTCGACAGAGACATCGCTGTGGCCTGTTAGATATACTTATTCATTTTATATAATATGAGTTACAATCAAGTAGGTACTCGTTTTAAACCTGAGTAAGGTGAGAGAATGGAAGCAAAGAGCCTTTTATCATCAACTATGCTCCGCTCACAGCCAAAAACTAGTTTCATAGCACAACACGACCACAAAGCCACACAATAAATACTGCTAAACGCTTGCATATTGAGCTTTATATAGCGCAATATTCACTAAATGTGCTCAAAGCGCTTTACAAGAGGTCCCTGGTCAACAGCAACATTTAACATGTAGGACGGGACATGCCGCCTGTTAGGCGATATTACAATTTTTTTCGGACAAAGACAACGTTGTTAACGGCCAGGTACTCATTTTACACCTGAGTACGGTGAGAGAATGTGAGTAAAGAGTCTTTTCCAAGGACTCAACTATGCGCCGAGCACGAGGCTCGAACCCAGGACCTTCCGATCCGAAAGCGAGTGTCATACCACGAGACCACATAGCCGCATATGCTCCCATTAGACGTTTTTCGATAATGAGGTTCCACATCACAACAAAAAACCCGAAAATAGATCTGATGTAAGACACCATTTATTTCTTTAGGCCAATCCAGTTGAATCTGCACAAATCTGTGTCAACGTGTTTTTCATGTAAATGTTCCAAGCAGGTATCCATCTAATTTAATATTTTTTTTTTATTTTTTTTTTTTGGTCGTTTTTTTTCTTTGGGTTTTGTTTTGTTTTGTTTTTTGTATTTTTATTTTTTTTTGGAATTTTTTTTTACTTTTGGGGTTCTTCATTTTTTGGGTTTTTTTTTTGTTTTTATTTGTTGTATTTTTTTTATTATTTTTTTTTTTTTTTGGTTTGTCCTTTTTTCTTGGTTTGTGTTAAAGATTGCATTTCATTCTCTCCTGTTTGTAATTTGTTTCCTGTAAAGATAAAAAAAAGCAGTTACAGATCTGACATTGAAGACAGCACTGTTTTAACCGAAAATATGCATGCAATAGATAGAATGAAATTGACGTCACTCGGGTCTTTGTTATTGTTTTTTGCCATCCACGTTTATGAGTAATTCTCACTAAAATGTATTAACCTGATTATAAACGTCCATGGTTACACACAGTTTTATGTGTTGGCCCGTAATACTTCCGGATGGCAATGTTGTGAGCTTCTTAGCCAAGCGCATACTATTTATACTACAATGAATTTTATAATATAAACAGGTCTATTATATGAAATAGTACCATAGAAAGCAGAATAGATAATATGCGCTAGGCTAAGAATCTCACAACATTGCCACCAGGAAATATGACGGACCAACACACAAAACTATGTGTAACCATGAACGTTAATAGTCTGGATAATACAGTTTAGTGAGAATCACTCACGAATGCTGATGGCAAAAAAGCAATAACAAAGACCCGAGTGACGTCAACTTCGAACTATCAAAAGATAGAGTTCACAACATTGCCATCCGGAAGTATAACGGACCAACACACAAACTCTGTCTAACCATGAAATTTTATACTCTGGTTAATACAGTTTAGTGAGAACAACTCACAAACGCGGATGGCAAAAACAATAACAAAGGCCTGAGTGACGTCATCTGCATACTATCTATAACCTGACACAAGAACCGTAGCCAAAATTTAGTTATAGATAGAACGAAGATGACGTCACTCAAGCCTTTGTTATTGTATTTTGCCATCCGCGTTTGTGAGTGATACTCACTAAACTGTATTAACCAGACTATAAAAGTCCATGGTTACACATAGTTTTGTGTGTTGGTCTGTTATACGTCCGGATGGCAATGTTGTGAACTTCTTAGCCAAGCGCATACTATCTATAGCCTGACACGAGAACCGTAGCCAAAGTTTAGTTATAGCCTGACACTGAAACCAAAGAGTGTGTAGGGTAACGTAGTTACCAAGAGCTCTCACTTCTCTTAACCGCAATGCTATTGTCGCGTGCCAGGCGAGACAGCGAGGTGGGTGTGCTCCGCGTGCATCATGCGCGCTAGGCTTACTGATACAATGAGGAAAATACGAGATGAAGACGGAAGATCCGTGGCTTCACCAAAAGCGGGAAGTGAGAGCTCTTGGTAACATAACAATCGTTACCTACACGCTCTTTGCTGAAACCCAAAAAGACTGGCATTTTGACGTCACTATTTGGTTTTTGCACCGCCTAGTGAGTTGTCGTTAGTAGTGCTCAGAGAAACAAGTGGTCCCATTGGTTGAACTATTGAATACAACTCACGATTTGTTTTCTTTTGTGGCTAAAGACTGGCATTTTGACGTCAATTTTTGGTCAGTGTCAGGCGATAAGTTAACGATGGCTACGGTCTGACCGTAGCCATCATTATGTTATAGCCTGATACTGAAATCCAAAAGGACTGGCAGTTTGACGTCATTATTTGGTTTTTGCACCGTCTAGTGAGTTGTCGTTAGTAGAGCTCATGGAGACAAGTTATTTCATTGACTGAACTATTGATTACAACTCACGATTTGTTTATCTTTTGTGGCAAAAGACTGGCATTTTGACATCAATTTTTGGTCAGTGTCAGGCTATAAGTTAGCGATGGCTACGGTCTAACACGTTTTCAGATGTTTATCTTACACCGACCGATGTGCATTTATTTGCAGGTCTGATAACCCAATTCCTTATGGGCTCATTGTTCTAAATGAAATCTCAAAAAAAAATAATAATAATAATAATAATAATAATAATAAATGACGCAAAGTATTGTCCTTTACAACAATCTTAAACTAGGCCCATAAGTGGGTTTCGATGTCAGACCTGTATATATGTATAAGTCGCCTTACACCAATGCCTGCTCCCTAATTTGTCGCTTTAACATTTTCCAGTTCCCAAGAATGTTTATTCTATAGATAGTATGCACTTGGCTAAGAAGTTCACAACATTGCCATCCGGAAGTATAACGGACCAACACACAAAACTGTGTGTATCCATGAACGTTTATAGTCGGGTTAATACAGTTAAGTGAGCATTACTCATAAACGCGGATGGCAAAAAACAATAACAAAGACGTGAATGACGCCATCTTCGAACTATCTATTAATGAGCTACTTCATATTACCCATTACGTCCCTCCCCCCTCCCTCCCCAATGGTTGGTCAAGTTGAAGAAAATTTTTAATACAGTCTAAATTCTTGCATGTAAAAATAGATTCATTTTACACATAATCAAAAAGAAAATAATTTTAAAAGACTGGTAAAGACTGGAAAAAACTTGAGCTCTTATATAGCCAAAAGTCTACGAAACGTGCTCAAAGCGCTTTATGTCGGGTTGCAAGCCAAAAGCAACAATGTAGAAGGAGACAAGAAGCCTGTTAAGCGATATTACATTTTTTCCCCCGACAGTCAACGTTGTTAACGGCCGGGTACACATTTTACACCTGAGTACAATGAGACAATGGGACTAAAGAGCCTTATTCAAGGACTCAACGAGCCCTAGAACTTTCTGACTGAAGGTGATGACAAGACCACATAGTCGTTAAAAATATCAATTTCGAAATCTGATTATAAATAATTAAATGAATAAATGAATGAATAGATACATAAATAAATAAATAAATAAATAAATAAATATATTAATTAATTAATAAGTTAATTAATTAAACTGGGGATTTGCAAAATCCTATGTATATTTTTTTTTTGCTACATAGACATTTAATGCTTTTGCAATAGTCTATTTGATTTGTTTTTAAAATAATGATGAATGACGGGCAAACAATGTGATAGCTTAGGCGGTGATCTACGTAACGTCTACACAGTGTTGTAATGCAATAAATTTAAACAATAACATTAGAAAATGGGGAAATTAAATCTTTTTGAAGATCTGTTTACACAGATTTACTTTGCATATTTATCTTATTTATATATCCAAACCAGACATCAAACGGGAATTATTAGTGAACGAGAAAGTAAAAAAAATAAAGAAAATTATTTATTTGCTTCGCTTTATATTTCAGAAGAGTATTAGGTCTGCACGACCGGTGAAAATGAAATTTATTGTCAGGAATATAAAAATAGTGCGAACTTGTTTTCTTTTCTGTTGGGTTTTTTTTTTTTTTTGTTTTGTATTTGTTTTGGGGGGGGGGTTGTTTTTTTTTTCGTTTTTTTTTTTGGGTTTTTTTTTTTTGTTTTTTGTTTGGTTGGTTTGTTTGTTTGTTTTTTTTTTTTTTTTTTTTTTTTTGGGGGGGGGGGGTGTTTGTTTTTGGGTTTTTATTTTTTTTAAAAAATGTTCTTTGGTTACTAGTGGAGAACTCGCAATATTTGCGGAGAAATAGAGGAATTATTTTACGCCAGTCGTCTATTATACTTCTACCTTATTGCATGTCCCGTCCTACATGTTAAATGTTGCTGTTGACCTTGTAAATCGCTTTGAGCACATTGAGTGGATATTGCACTATATAAAATTAAAATAGGTTATAAATAAATGACTAAATAATTTTTTTTTTAATTTAAGAGAGAATTTTTTTTTAATGATAAAAAAATGTTTAAAGAAAGACAAAAAGAAAACCAACAACAGACAACTATGGTAAACAAATACTGATGTTAATTTTGAAGTATTATAAGATATGATAATAATGAAAAAAAACAATGTGTTTGTCTTTTTGTTTGGTGGTGGTTGGGGGGGGGGGGGGGAAGTGGGTTTACAATAAAAACAATAATGAAAAGAAATTACGTCATCACTTTATGTTGTGGATATGCTAGAATTGCGTAGAATAAATTATACTCGAAATGAAAACCGAACGTCATAAAGGACTGAGTATTACGGCCAGAAAGATTTTCTCAATATGAATTAATTTGAGTCAAGGGGATGATAGAATTAGTCTGGAATAAAAAGAAGGTTTGGAATTTACTCGTATATTCAATTCAATTGAGCTTTTATATAGCGCAATATCCACTAAATGTACTCAAAGCGCTTTACAAGGAGTCCCTAGTCAACAGCAACATTTAACACTTAGGACGGGACATGACGCATGTTAGGCGGTTATAATTTTTTTCTGACAGAGACAACGCTGTTAACGGCCAGATACTCATTTTACACCTGAGTATTGTGAGAGAATGTGAGTAAAGAGCCTTCTCCAAGGACTCAACTAGGCGCCGAGCGAGGCTCGAACCCATGACCTTCCGATCCGAAAGCGAGTGTCATACCACTAGACCACATAGCCGCACAGTCTGTGAAAAAATAGTTTTATAATTTTTAGATTTGCCAGTAATCGTGTGCTTCATGACAAAAGTTTAACTTTGGCTGTACGGAACAATGTTGATTCTCAATCCTATTTCTTAAATTAATAAACACCAAGAAGGAATAATATTAACTATGTAGGGGTTTAAAAGAACATTATTATACCCGCTCTTTCTTTTCTTTTTCATGATATTAATGAGCTTCTTATTACTCATTTCCTTCTTCCCCCACCCACCCCCTTTTCCTAATGGCTAGGTGGCTTAAAGTTAATTATTTTACCAATTTTATTCTTTTTTTTTGGGGGGGGGGGGGGGGGAGAAGGGGGGCGATTTTTCTATAAGGTAATAGAAAAATAATATTACGAGGCGGTCACACTGATGCTATGAGTTTAGGTAAATTAAATAAAGTAAAGTAAAATTTCTTTTAATCATCCTCAAGGGAAAATTTGCCTTTAGGGTCTATTCCAAGGGAAGACTGGAATAACCCAGGCGTCAGCCGCAGTGCAGCGCCGCAAAGCGAGTTAGGGCGAGATGACTTGCTCAAGGCCACACAACGAGACGGGTAGTCGAACTCGGTACCTTTTGGAGTACGAAGCACAGACCGTACCCCTGAGCCCCTTACTCACACATTCGCAGGCCGGATATAACGTACCAACACACACAGAACGATGAGAAACCTTGAACGTTATTATCTGATTGATAGAATTAAAGTGAGACTAATCATCAAAATGGCTGTCTAAAAACAATAACAAAGAGCTGATTGACGCCAATTATCCCCTTCCTTCTGTAATCTTTTGTAAAATAAATCATAGTAATTATTTTTTTCTTTTTATGGCGACACGCAGCTACACTGAAAATAGATTTTGGTGCGTCATGATGATCTGTCTGGCCACAATGAGACTTCTTAATGAGCCAATAGATAGTTCGAAGTTGACGTCACTCAGGTCTTTGTTGTTGTTTTTCGCCATCCGCGTTTATGAGTAATTCTCACTAAACTGTATTAACCAGACTATCAACGTTCAAAGTTACACATAGTTTTGTGTGTTGGTCCATTATACTTCCGGATGGCAATGTAATGAACTCCTTAGCCAAGCGCATACTATCTATAGGATTCAATACTCTGATGTCACGTCTACCCAGCAACGAGCAGCTTGGTTCTAAACAAAGAAAATCGCTACTTTTTATTCTTCATTCTGGCAAGAACGTTTTCATTTGTCATCATGTGATCAGAATGTATAAAAGTCAAAACATGATCAGATTTATAATTATTTTTACTTCTCTGTATACACATTACGTTCGTCGGAGAAGTATTTCATTAGGGCGTCCGCCATTGTTCCGATAGTTTAGAACCAGTTACTAAGTTACTCTGCGTCATTACGATGGAAGAGACTGTTGAAGCCTTTTGCTGTAGAAGAAAATACGAACAAAACCCTTTTTGATAAGAAATAATGATATATTATAGATGAGGTTACTTGAAGAGTCGGTGCCGCTCTGTGATCTAGTGGTATGACACACGCCTCTGGATTGGAAAGTTCCGTGTTCGATCCTCCGTCTGAGCGGCACATAGCTGAGTTCTTGGGAAAGGCTCCCTAATTACATTGTCTCACTGGACTCAGGTGTAAAATGAGTACCGTAAACAGCGTTGTCTTCGTCGGAAATAAAATTTGCAATATCGCCTAACAGGCTTCATGTCTCGTTCTACATATTAAGTTTGCTGCTGGCCGAGGGTCCCTTGTCAAGCGCTTCGAGCTAGTTAAGTGGACATTACGCTATATAAAAGCCCGAGTTAAGTAAAGTTAATAATACAGAGCCTTGAACGCATGCGTTTGAAACTTCAAATTCGTTCCAAGCCAAGACCACCAAGCGGTATTCTGGGTGGGGATCCCGACCTCCCATAGTGGGCAGGGAGGTCCATACTGTGTCTTCTAACCCCTTGTATCTGTTTTCCCATTGGATTCAATAGTCTGATGTCACGCGCCCGGCAACGGCGGCCATCTTGGTTCTAAACAAAGAAAATCATTGCTTTTTCTTCTTCATGCTGGCTAGAACTTTTCATTCCCTTTTCATATGCCTTGTGATCAGAATGTGTAAAAGTCAATACATGATCAAATTGATGGGTTTTTTTCCCTCTGGATACTCGTTTAAGCTCGTCGGGGTAATCTTTCATACGGCGTCCGCCATTGTTCCGATAGTTTAGAGCCAGTGTTACTAAGTTACCATACGTCATTAGGAAGGAAGTGACATTACGACTGTTGAAGACTATTGCTATCTGTCTTTGTCTTGGAATGAGATTACTTGGTTTTTGTCCTGGCCCTGGCTGGGAGGGAAACAGTCAAATGCGTAGTTATTGTTTTGGGAGATTATATTTTTATCCTTGTAAATCATCTCTCTGTTATGTATTATTATATTTGTTATTTTGAAAGTATAATGTAAGCATTTGAGTGTATTCCTCTTTGTTGGATCGTGTACTTGTGTCCGGATGAGACTTATTGGTGATCTCAAACTAAGTACATTGGTGGCATGCTCTTGGAATCTACATCTGATCCCTATTTCTTCTCAGTTCCCCTTTGTCTAACTTTCTCTTGGGTGCTTTAATTGTAATTCTAGAACTTTCTACTATCCCATTTTCTTCCTTTTTACTGGTGCTGATATGACCTTAATGTGTTGCAAGCGCCGTAAAACCCTTAAAAACAAAATCAACGAAGCGGTATTGAGAAGTTGTTCAAAATTTCAAAGACAGGAGTTCGATAAGCACATGTGATGATATTTCATTTCCTGTCATTTTGGTTTTATAATGACAATTTTATGTCTGGTTCATCCCAATACAATCCTGTCCTGTGGCAGCTGGTCATATAATGTGTATCGACAATAAAAAGGTGATGCAGGACATAAGGGCAGTAAGAAGATTAATAATTGTTGCAAAACTAAACATTGTTGATAGAAAGATAAACATTGTTGATAGAAAGACTAAACATTTTTGATTGAAGATTAAAGTGTTCTGTGGAAAACATTGTTTGATAGAAAGACTAAACATTGTTTGATAGAAAGACTAAACATTGTTTGATGGAAAGACTAAATATTGTGATAAAGGACTATGAGGAAAACTAAACATGTTGATAAAAACTAAACATTGTTTGATAAAAACTAACATTTTTGATGAAGACTAAACATGATTTGCATGGAAGACAGCAACATTGTTGATAGAAAGACATAAACATTTATAAAAGACTAAACATTCGTTGATGGAAAGATAAATATTGTTTATACAAACTATGGAAACAAACAGTTTGATAGAACGACTAAATATTTGTGATGGAAGACTAAACATTGTTTGATGAAAGCTAACTGTTTGATGAAAGACAAACATGTTTGATGAAAGACTATATTGTGATAGAAGGATTGATGGAAAGACTAACATTGTTTGATGGAAAGATAAATATTGTTATGATGGAAAGATAACATTGTATGTTGGAAGACTAACATGTTTGATGAAGACAATTATATATTGTTTGATAGAAGGACTGATGGGCAACATTGATGATGAAGACTAAACATTGTTTTGATGGAATGACTACAATATGTTTCATGAAAGATAACATTGTTGATAAGACTAACATTGTTTGATGGAAAGGAAATAATTTGTTTGATAGGACTTGATGGACGACTAAACATTTTTTTGATAGAAGATAATGTTTGATGGAAGACTAAACATTGTTGATGGAAACTAATATTGTTATAGAAGGATAAACATTGTTTGATTGAAACTAAATATTGTTTATGGAAAGACTAGATTTGTTTGATGGAAGCTAAACATGTTTGATGAAAGACTAAAATTGTTTGAGGAAAGGACTTAAACATTGTTTGATGGAAAGTAAAATTGTTTGATGGAAGACCTAAATGTTTGCGGAAGATACATGTGTTTGATTAAAGATAAACTTTTTGATGAAAGACTAAACATTGTTTGATGGAAAGACTAAATATTGTTTGATAGAAGACTTGAGGATAGACTAACATGTTTTGATTGACACTAAAATTGTTGATGAAAGACTAAATTTTGGATGGAAAGACTATACATTTTTGTGGAAGACTAACATTGTTTGATGGAAGACTAAAATTGTTGATAGAAGGTATTTGATGGAAGATAACCATTGTTTGATGGAAAGATTAACATTGTTTGATGAAGACTAAATATTGTTTGTGGAAGACTAACTTGTTTGTTGAAAGACTAAATTTTTGATGGAAAGACAAATTTCATTTTTTTGATAAAGATTGATGGAAAGACTAAACATTGTTTGATGGAAAGACTAAATATTGTTTGATGAATACTAACTTGTTTGATGGAAAGACTAAATATTGTTTGATAGAAAGACTAAACATTGTTTGATGGAAAGACTAAACATTGTTTGATGGAAAGACTAAACATTGTTTGATGGAAAGACTAAACATTGTTTGATGGAAAGACTAAACATTGTTTGATGGAAAGACTAAATTTAAATATTGTTTGATAGAAGGACTTGATGGAAAGACTAAACATTGTTTGATGGAAAGTCTAAACATTGTTTGATGGAAAGACTAAACATTGTTTGATGGCTAAGACCTGAACATTGTTTGCGGAAGCGTAACATTGTTTTATGGAAAGACTAAACAGTGTTTGATGGAAAGACTAAACAGTGTTTGATGAAGACTATCATTGTTTATGGAAAACATATGTTGTTTTATCGACGAATTATAATCTGCAGAGTAAACACAGAGGTCAGAAAAAAATCTTGAATTCACCTCGGATTGATAACATGTACTTTTCTTGTAAAGCGAGTGATCTATCAACTGAGCTAACGGGGCATCCATCAAGATTGATTTTAAAAAATGATTTCACCCTCCCGCGCGGCCTCAACTATCAATCCAGGAAGGAATGGAGATCGTCCATTAAATAAACGTCCGATGTCAACAGGAATAGTCCACGTTGTACTAGTGAGCAAATTGAAATGGGCTTTTATATAGCGCAATATCCATAAACAACTCAAGCGATTTACAGAGTCTGGCAACGCAACTTTACTGAAGGACGAGACATGACGCATTTAGGCGATATTACAATTTTTTTCGGACAAGACAACGCTTTACCAGGTATGAATTTACACTGAGTACGGTGAGAAAATGTGAGTAAAGAGCCTTCTTAATGAAATATGCCCGAGCGAAGTCGTCCAGGACCTTCGATTCCGAAGGCGAGTGTCATACCACTAGATAGACCACATTAGGGGTTAATAATCTTGCTCAAGGGGAAAGCGGAGACGCCGATATAGATAGTGCTTGGTTAAGAATTGACTTTGACACCCATAATATATGGAAGGAGCCTCTGTTTCACGTCCCCATCGTTCAGTCTCGGGTGTGTGTGTGTGTGTGGGGGGGGGGGGGGGGCATAACAGTTTCATAAGCAGGGATTGAAACCAGGACCTTCCGAAACACAGTACAATGCCTTAACCACACGGCCACCTCTCCACCCCTCCTATTTTTTGATTAATACGACGTAATAAATTCCACTTCTAAGTCCATAAGGTTAATAAAAAGTTAACCCCATTTAATCTCATAATATCATAGTAATTACACGAGTGTTTTTAACACCCCGTGTTTGATTACACGTGTTTGATGACACCGTGTACAAGAAACATTCCATTCCCGTGATCCCTGTCACGAAATTCCTGATGATTCGAGATAATTCTAAACTTTTGTCACTCAGGAGGAGCATAGCCTTCGTAGATAGTACGTGCTTGGCTAAGAAGCTCACAACATTGCCATCCGGAAGTATATCGGACCAACACACAAAACTCTGTGAACTTTATAGTCTGGATAATTGATAGTTCGAAGTTGACGTCACTCAGGTCTTTGTTATTGGTTTGTTTTGTTTGGGGTTTTTTTTTTTTTGCCATCCGCGTTTATGAGTAATTCTCACTAAACTGTATTAATTAACCTGACTATAAACGTTCATGGTTGCACACAATTTTATGTGTTGGCCCGTTCTAGTTCCGGTTGGCAATGTTGTGAGCTTCTTAGCCAAGCGCATACTATCTATACAGTAAAAAAGTGAGAATACGCATCAGGCTATAAGTTAATGATGGCTAAGGTAGGAAGCGTAGCCTAGCTGTAGAAGACAACAAAGACGGCAGGCATAACACCGTCATATTTAATAATGAAATACATTCAGTCGCACCATCAAAGAGATCATTTTGGATGACTCGTCACTACTTGCTGCTCTTTAATCGTTTAACCTTGATAACTTTGTTGTACCGATTGTATTTGCTTTAGAAACAATTTGCGAGTGTCATACTGAACGGCACCCTCGACACAACAATTGGGTTAAATCTTTTATCGCTAGGGTCCGATGGTGATTCGTGTCATACCCTAAAAAATAAAAATAAAAATTGAGCTCTATATAGCGCAATATCCACTAAATATGCTCAAAGCGCTTTACAAGGGATCCCTGGTCCAGCATATAACATGTAGGACGGGACATAACGCCTGTTAAGGCGATATTACAAATTTTCGGACAAAGACAACGCTGTTAACGGCCAGGTACTCATTTTACACCTGAGAGAATGTGAGTAAAGAGCCTTTTCCAATGACTCAACTATGCGCCGAGCGCGAGACTCGAACCCAGGACCTTCCGATCCGAAAGCGAGTGTCATACCACTAGACCACATAGCCGTCAGACTTCTTAGTTAGTGTCACGTTTTGAAATAGAGATTCGTGTGCACCGTCAAAGAATAAATTTTGGATGGCGCGTTACTCGATCTCATTATTCGTTTCAACCCCACGCCTTGCTACAACAATTTTATGTGCTTTTGAAACAATGTACAAGTGTCACCATGCATGAACTGCACCTTCGACATAATATGTGACCCATCGTCTCAAAACGGTATTATGTCGGAACGAACCAGATGCTTTAAAGGTGAATTTAATATTAAAACTGGTTAAAAATATAAATTGTTAGCATCAGCATCCTAATATATGGTATCCATTCTTCTCAATAAAGCATACAAACTCAACACAAGTCTGATAGTTCTGGCTATAAATTCAATTTTCAACATCTTAACCATCCCGACTTAATACCGTTTTGAGGCGAAGGGTTACATATTTAGGTTAATTCTTCAACACTTGACAGCAGCAGCTCCTTTATTTTCATACTACAGCAAAGAAATGACAAATATCTAAACGGTGAGCTCACACCGTTTTTGTCGTCTCATATTTAATTTGCGTAATGGCTGCTGCGTTTTAACACATAAACGCCCATTGACAGACCCTTCCTTAAATTATGCTAGCTGGCAGGATAGGCATTCTATCAGAATCAGGTTTAAACCAGTGACTGTGGTTGTTACCCGTTACATCAGCTGATTAAGACATACCAACTTTAGACGAGCCGCCCCCACCCACGTGTTCAGTCATTCATCCATTTTTTCATTCACTCATTGGTCGATTTATTTACCTATTTACACATCCACCTGTTCATTCATTCATTTATTCATTTATTTATTCTTTCATTCATTCAGTCATACTTTCCTCCACTCATGCATTGATTCATTCACATTCACCAATCCATTTTTTCTCCCATCCATCCATTCATTCATCCATTCATTCGCCCATTCATTCATTTATTCATTCATCCGTTATCATTCATTCATTCATTCATTCATTCATCCATTCGTTCATTCAGTTATTCATTCATTCATTCATTCATCCAATCATTCGTTCATTCATTTATGTATCCATTTATTCATTTATTTATTCATTCTTTCATTCATTTAGTCTTCCTTCTATCCGCCTTTTAAGATGAGCTCCCTTTTGTAATTTTTGAGATAATTTTATACCCAATTTATTCTTTGTCGTTTGTAGACCACCTCTCTCTCTCTCTCCCTCTCTCTCTCTCTCTCTCTCTCTCTCTCTCTCTCTCTCTGTCTCTCTCTCTCTCTCTCTCATCTTTCTCTCTCTCTTGCAGGCGCAAGTGTAGTGTAAAGATCTCAAAAAATTGTGTATTAATCCTTTCATTTTTTCATCAAGGACAAATTGGTGGTCCCTATTGACATTGTTGTGCAAATAGGGGCTAGTGACAGATATCTTCAATCTTTAAAGGAATGCTGGAGTAGGCAACATTATCAGATAAGTGCAAATATGTTCTAAATTGTTTCCTTAACCCTCTCCTTACCAGCCATTTTCAGAATTTTCCCCAAAACTTTACACCCACCCAACACAAAAAAACCCCAGACATTTCTTATTCAAACAGAAAAGCATCAAGCACATTCTATACATAATATTGTTCGACAATATGAGCTCTATTACAGAATGTCAAGTTTCTATAGATATAGCAAAAAGAAATGAAATCTGGATGAGAAAAGTGACGGTTGCATCGTAACAAATGTGACGATTTTCCAATAGGTGGTTAGGAGAGGGTTAAAAGTTTATGATTCTCTAATCAGTTCTTTGGGGGCTCCGATTGCTCAGATGGTAGAGCGCTCGCTTCACACGATCAAAGGACCGACATCCAACCCAGGTGAAGTCAGGATAATTTTTTCTGCGCCCCCCCCCCCCCCCCCCCCTCTGTCCACGCAACAGTGATAGGGTTGCTGGGTCTATTCTATATAGCGGAAAGTGTTTCACGTCTCTTCTTAAGGGTGGCAAGCAAATGCTATGTCCGTTTCACGCTAAAGAAATGGCGATTTGTGCGACTACGCGGTCTTCTGGTATACTAATCGCCTTCGGATCGGAAGATCCTGGGTTCCAGCACCATTCTAAGCGCGCATAAGCGAGTCCCTGGAAAATGCTCTTTATTCACATTCTCTTACCATACTCAGGTGGAGAAAATATATAAGTACCTGGCTGTTAACAGCTTTGTCTCTGTCGGAAAACAAAATATAAAAATACCCTATAAAGACTCAAGTCTCGTCCTACATGTTAAGTGTTGCTGTTGGCTAGGGATCTCTTGTAAAGCGATTTGAGCGCTTTAAGTGGGCATTGCGCTATATAAAAGCTCTAGATAAACACCGGCTCCATGGGTTAACTGACTCTGAAGGGCTACTACAATCTTGATTTATTATAATAATATGATATCCGACCATTCTTTCATCAGCTGTTTCAATCAATATGTATATCAATATTTCTATCAATATTCATTCATTGTAAAGATTTTATCCACTTTTTTTGTTTTGTTTTGTTTGTTCAATAATCCATTTTTTTTACAAATGTGTGCTTGTGAGATTGTGTGTATGTGCGCGCGCGCGTTTGTGTATGTGCGTGTGGGTGAGTAGTGGGTGGGTTTGTATGTCAATCCCCAAGTTAGAATATTATCTTCTCGTGATAGCCTAATAGTATACTTCTCAAGGTGGCCTTAATCACAATTCAGAAAAGTGAGTGATAGTAACAAGCAATGAAGTGAGTAGGAAAGTTCCAGAAGACAACAGAGAATAAATACTTCGCGGTGGCGATGGGGGCTCGAACCGTGGCCTTTGCAAAGTTATGGCCGGGTACTGACCAAAAAATGACGTCAAAATGCCGGTCTTTGGTCACAAAAGAAAACAAATCGTGAGTTGTATTCAATAGTTCAGCCAATGAAATAACTTGTTTCCATGAGCTCTACTAACGACAACTCACTAGACGGTGCAAAAATCAAATAATGACGTCAAACTGCCAGTCCTTTTGGATTTCAGTATCAGGCTATAGATAGTATGCAGATGACGTCACTCAGGCCATTGTTATTGTTTTTGCCATCCGCGTTTGTGAGTTGTTCTCACTAAACTGTATTAACAAGACTATAAAAGTTCATGGTTACACAGAGTTTGTGTGTTGGTCCGTTATACTTCCGGATGGCAATGTTGTGAACTCCTTGGCCAAGCGCATTCCATCTATAATATAACGATGGCTACGCTCGAACCCGCGACCTTACTAGTACGACACCTCCGCCTGGCTTGGGAGAACCGAAATTGACTCTACGTGGATAGCTCATACGGTAGAGTCACGATCTCCCCTCCCCGGCCATGTGAGTTGTGGTACCAGTAGATCGCGGGTTTGAGCCCCCATCGCCGCCGCGAAGTTTGTTATTCTCTGTTTTCTTCTGGCACTTTTCTACTAACTTCATTCCTTAATCACTATGTCATCTAAGAAAGTGTCCTCAAGGAAAGGCGCGATGACTCTCTCAATGTCAGATTATTATGGATATAGATAGTATGCGCTTGGCCAAGGAGTTCACAACATAGCCATCCGGAAGTATAACGGACCAAAACACAAACTCTGTGTAACCATGAACTTTTATAGTCTGGTTAATACAGTTTAGTGAGAACAACTCACAAACGCGGATGGCAAAAACAATAACGAGGGCTTGAGTGACGTCATCTTCGAATTATCTATTATGGATATAGATAGTATGCGCTTGGTTAAGAAGCTCATAACATTGCCATCCGGAAGTATAACGGACCAACACACAAAACTGTGTGTAACCATGAACGTTTATAGTCGGGTTAAAACAGTTCAGTGAGCATTACTCATAAACGCGGATGGCAAAAAGCAATAACAAAGATCTAAGTGACGTCAACTGCATACTATCTATAGTTCCGTGGGTGAGGGACGCGAATTAAACTCGGCACTCCTGGGTTATGAGACAAATTGCCACACCTGGTTACTCCTTCTTTATTAATCTGTTAATTCGTATTATTAATTCATTGATTCACTGACTGGTTGATTCATTAATTCATTCATTTATTTATTCATTCATTCATTCATTCATTTAATCATTCTTTTCTGGTTGATTCATTAATTCATTCTTTCATTCATACATTCATTCATTCATTCAATCGTTCATTTCTTCTGTCACGTGTTCCTTTAATTAAATCGTTCGTTAATTAATTCATTCATTCAATCATTCATTCCATCATTCATTTCTTCATTCATTTTTTACTTAAATTAATCATTCTTTATCTCATTCTTTCATTAATCCATTTATGTTTTCACCCATCCATCCATTCATTCATCCTTTCGTCCATTCATTCATTCATTCATTCATCCATCTATCATTTTTATAAATCTCCTCCCGCTATTATTGTATCAAATTAGTCTATAAAGCCTTTTTAACAACAACAACAACAACAACAACAACGAAAGGAAAAGAAATTAGTTTCATTGGAATGTGACAAACTTATGTCTGAATCTCATCTATGTCTGGCTTCGATAGCAAGGTTGCCGGTTCGGCGTTTTTTATGTCAAATTCCAAAAAATCGGCGGTCAGTTTGTTTTGTTTCTAGTTTAACTTTTTTGTTTTGTATATTTGTTTGTCTTTTGTTTTTGATTTTATTTTGGGTTTGATTTTGTTGTTGCTTTTTAAAATCTAATTAGGTTTGGACTTTTGGCATTTAAAAAAAAAATTTTTGGGGTGGCATTTCATAAAAATTTTACCTTGTCTATTTAATAGAGAAAAAAGAGCTTATATGCATCGTGACATCCACTAAATATACTCAGAGCGCATTGCAAATGGTCCCAAGCCAGCAGGAACACTCAACCTGTGGGACAAGTCACCACGATTCTGATACGCCATTTCAACTTTCTTTTCGACAGAGACAAAGCTGTCATCAGCGAGATAAATTTTTTTTAAATTGAGCTTTATATAGCGCGATATCCGCTAAATGTGCTCAAAGCGCTTTACAAGGGGTCCCTGGTCAATAGCAACATTTAACATGTAGGACGGGACATGACGCCTGTTAGGCGATATTACAATTTTTCGGACAAAGACAACGCTGTTAACGGCCAGGTACTCATTTTACACCTAAGTACGGTGAGAGAATGTGAGTAAAGAGCCTTTTCCAAGGACTCAACTAGGATCGAACCCAGGATCTTCCGATCCGAAAGCGAGTGTCATACCACAAGATCACATAGCCGCAGATAATCATATTAAACATGGGTTTGCTGAAATAATGCGATTAAAGAGTCTTTGTCCAAAGACTCAACTCTGCACTTCCCATATCTAGACCTGGACCAGAGGGCCACAGGCTTATATGGAAGTCTTATTCTTCTAAACGTCAAAGCCAAGCAGACCCTAGACAAATACAACACATTGGCAATCAATTTCCACCCTTAAAACTGACAAGGAAGGACAAAATGTTCATAGCTGCGCGATAAATAAAAACATATACAGATTATTTCAATTTAGACTATGGGCATTTTAGCAGAAAGAAGGATACCAAAAACACAACACAAAAAACAAAACACGTGGCATGTTTCATACTATTTTGGTGTAATTCTACAACTTTCTTTTTTCTTTTCAAACATCAGGAATGAGAGACACCCAATGTTTGTCGTCACTTTGCCAGTTTGGGTTTATCTCCATCTCATATCTACATACGACAATAAACATAGGCATAGGGATATTGACCTTTTAAAAAAGGAAAGAAAAAAAAAGAACCTTAATAAATGTTATTCTATATCTTGTTTGACATGTTATACAAAAACAATCTGGTAACCCTGGATTCCAACGGCGTTGCGAAATGGGTCAGGCAGCCACGACCACTCTTCCATGACGCAATCGGCGGCAAATTCCTTGAAACCAGTGGTCCGTCTCCAAGCCATATTATACGGTGCCGCTAACCTATACTAACTTCTCTGACGACCAAATTAAAGTGGTTCTCAAATTCCAGATTTTCAAAGTTTGTTTTATTTCAACGCAATTTCGAGCACGCGCGTGTCCAATCGACTTAAAACCTTATTATTACAACGGTATGACTCAAGTGCTTACAATTCGATATATAAAACCAACTACAAAAAAAAAAAAAAGAAAAAAAAAGTTTGCTTTTATATTGCGCAATATCCACTAAACATGTTCAAAGTGCCTAGCACTTGAAATGAAGGACAAGTCATGAAGGATGTTAGGCGATGGTACATTATTTTTTCAAACAGAGACAACGTTGTTAAAGGCCGGGTACTCATTTTACACCTGAGTACGGTGAGCGAAAATGAGAAAAGAACCTTTTCCAAGGACTCAACTATGCAACGCTCAGAGCGGGACTCGAACCCAGGACCTTCTGATCCGAAGGCGAGTGTTATAACAATAGACCACATAGCGGCACGATACTTATGCATTTGTGTGGAAATAGATGTCCTTAAGTAAAATTTGAGTCTGACCTAGTCATGGTTGTACGCTATACAAATTATCATTATCATTATTATTATTATTATTATTATTATTATTATTATTATTATTATTATTATTATTATTATTATTATTATTATTATTATTATTATTATTAAATTATTATTTATATATTATTATCATCATCATCTCAATTTTATTGGCATCATCATCATCTATTTCATCTATCATCATCATCTCTATCATCATCATCATCATCACATCATCATCATCATCATCATCATCATCATATCTATCATCATCATCATCATCATCATCATCATAACATATAATTATATCATATATTATAATATATATATATATATTATATATATATATATATATATATATATATATATATATATATATATATATATATAATATATATATATATATATATATATATATATATATATATATATATATTATGAGTGTTGTTGGGTACTTGTAGGTA
>NC_088360.1:100856263-100871263 GCF_034508935.2 Berghia stephanieae
TATTTTGGGAGAACATAATTTTGTATTTATGACAGGATTGCTTCTGATGCTACTGCTACTGTTGCTGCATCTGCTGTTGTTGTTGTTTTCGCAAACCGCAGCGAGGAGTGGTAGTTATTTGTATGAGTTGAAGTAAAAAAAAAATTTTTAATCAATAAACTCAATAAAAAAACAAGATTTTGATAATTAGAAATTCAATTTTGTTTGTTTTTTTGTGGGTTTATTTTAGTTGTTTTTGTTTGTTTTTTTGTTTAGCTTTTTTTCTTTTTTTCTTTTTTTATTTTTTTAAAATTAATTTTATTAATTTTTTTTTTTTTTTGCTTTTTGATGGGTTTGTTTGTTTTGTTTTTTTGTTTTTTTTTTGTGTGTAAAAATAGCCGGTAATGGTGACGAACACACGTTTAAAGATATGTTTTCATTTCATGACAATATTGAAATTCAGAGAGAAGTAGAAAAATGAATAATAATATAAACGAATAGATAAGTATAATATGATCCAGTTTATAAGTACGAGATAATCAGTTTTTTCTACCTATAAATTGGATCTATGACACCCTTTCGATACGAAACTTAAATTAGAAACATTCAAAAATTTACTTAGAGCAAGAACAAGACTTTGAGTTAATACACGACAAGTTTGATTAAAAATCCGCTATTGGTTAAGGAACGATACCGATTATATCAAAATCGTATAAATATCACGATATCGAAGGTTTTTGTGCGGCTATGTGGTCTAGTGGTATGACACTCGCTTTTGGATCGGAAGGTCCTGGGTTCGAGCCCCCTGCTCGGCGCATATTTGAGTCCTTGGAAAAGGCTCTTTACTCACATTCTCTCACCGTATTCAGGTGTAAAATGAGTATCTGGCCGTTAACAGTGTTGTCTTTGGCCGAAACATTGTGATATCGTCTAATAGGCGTTATATCCCGTCCTACATGGTAAATGTTGCTGTTGACCAGGGATCCCTTGTAAAGCGCTTTGAGCACATTTAGTGGATATTGCGCCATATAAAGCTCATTTTTTAAGCTCATTTTTTCTCCAACTTGACTCTTGTTTTTAGCAGTGTGGCGGGACTAGTGTGGATTGTTATCCCGTCTTATTGAAAAACAAATGACCGCAAGAGATAGAGTCTGAAATAAGTTTTTTCCTGTTAAACAATGTTACAAAAACGTCAGTACAAATCAGAAATCACATTTGATTTATTTCTAAAGGTTAATGACCTGCATTGTTGGGTCCTGATTTGAATCCAATGGACTACAGCATTCGGACACAGGTCGTGTCCACAATGGTGTATCCGAGTCCTAAAAGATAGAGTCTGAAATAAGTTTTTCTTTTCACAATGTTACAAAAATTTCAATAAATAACAATGTGAATTTGAATGTAAGCTTCAATTTGATGTACGAAAACAGGTAAAATGGACGTTTCGGGTTTCCTCTTTATCAACAAAACAGGATGAATGAAACACTACAGACGAATGAGATAATGTGGTAGGAGCGTTGTTAAGATGAATAAAACCAAAACCAAAATTTTGACGTCATCTGCCGATTCCAGATTTTGCTTTATGACTATGCGTGGCCCTTTTCTCCCTTTATCTAATTTATTATCTAAAAAATAATTTTGGTTTTTGTTTTATTCATCTTAACAATCCCACTACCACATTATCTCATTCGTCACTAGTGTTACATTCATCCTGTTTTGTTGATAAAGGTTAAATCCGAAACGTCCATTTTATCAGTTTTCGTATGTTAAATTGAAGCTCACATTCATTTCCAACTTGTTATTTATTCATTTCTTCGAGCTTCGAGCAGCAACATTTACAAAAATGTCTATACAAATCAGAAATCACATCTGATTAATTTCTAAAGGCTAATGAATGACCTGCCGCGGGTACTGACTCCAGTGGAATTCGGACACCGGTGTAAACAATTCGGACACCGGTGTCCACAATGGTGTATCAGAGTCCGAAAAGAAAGAGTCTGAAATACGTTTTTTGTTTTAACAATGTTACAAAAATTCCAATACATAGAACGAAGATGACGTCATTATGGTCTTTATTATTGGGTTGTTTGTTTTTTTTTTTTGCCATCCGCGTTTATGAGTACTTCTCACTTAACTGTATTAACCAGACTATAAATTAATGTTCAAGGTTACATATAGTTTTGTGTGTTGGTCGGTTATACTTCCGGATGGCAAATGTTGTGAACTTCTTAGCCAAGCTCATACTATCTATACAAGTCAGAAATCACATTTCATTAATTTCTAAAGGTGAATGACCTGACTTGAATACAATGAAATTCGGACAATGGCGTCCACGATGGAAGCAGGTTTTAGATAATAGATTAGATTGAGGGAGACAAAGGCCACAACAATTATTAATCAATTATATTGTGCGACATTATATAGGTCTAAAGGAATATCGGGGATCGGCAAATGACGTCAAAATTTTACAATTATGTCCTAACTTTTCCATATGGCAAATATGCGTTGTATTTATTAAAACAACTGCTGAATTGATACTTTTCAGCATATATTTCAATAATTTAGTTAATAATATTCCAAATTGAACGTCATTAATTTATAGCCTGGTAACGAAAGGCTTCTAAAATTTTTCCAGTGTCCTCTCTCTCTCTCTCTCTCTCTCTCTCTCTCTCTCTCTCTCTCTCTCTCTCTCTCTCTCTCTCTCTCTCTCTCTCTCTCTCTCTCTCTCTCTCTCTCTAATTTTATATATATATATATATATATATATATATATATATATATATATAATATTATATATATTTAAATATAATGTCGCAAAATATAATAGATTAATAATTGTTGTTTACTCTGTTATAATGCATAGTATAAAAGAGACTTGGGGTCATTATTAGAGACAGGACAAAACAATTATTCAAACAAAAATTGCATCTCTGTGGACCAGACAGGCCACAGCGGCGGATCGTTGGAAGACGTCAACTGCAGTCTAATCCTTATGCAGCAGCATCGCAACGTAAATAATGAGGATTTAGTTTCTTCCTCAAGGTTAAGGAAATTATGACCCATCGTCTCAAAACGGTTTAATGTCGGAACGAACCAGATGCTTAAAATTTAGTGAATTTAATGTTAAAACTGGATAAAAATATAAATTGTTAGCATCAGCGTCCTAAAATTATAATATAGTATCGATTCTTTTCAATAAAACATACAACCTCAACACAAGTCTGATATTTCTGGCTATAAATTCAATTTTCAACATCTAAACCGTCCCGCTTAATACCGTTTTGAGGCGAAGGGTCACAATTATGAGATGTACAAAGCTACAATTAATAGTGACATTGTAATTGCTCCTGCTTCTTACACGGATCATTTCCAGGAAAGATATCCACCCACACATAAAATTACACATCAGTTTACTAATATTATTCTAATTTGCGTATTGTCTGCATATTTATTAGGCAGCATGCTGTTTGTTTCCTATGAATGTCTCTGAATGAAGATTTTTAAAAAAATGATTGTTGATGTTTCGAGATTAGATACATAAATAAAATGTCAATTTTTATTTTTATTTATTTTATTGGGGGGGGGGGGGGAGGGTCGATGCTATTCATTGTGGAGCTATGTGGTCTTGTGGTATGCATTCGTTTTCAGATCGGAAGGTCCTGGGTTCGAGCCTCGCTCGGCGCATAGTTGAGTCCTTGGAGAAGACTCTTTACTCACATTCTCTCACCGCACTCAGGTGTAAAATGAGTACATGGCCGTTAACAACCTTGTCTCTGTCCGAAAAAATGATAACATTGCCTAACAGGCGTCAAATCCCGTCCTAAATCTTAAATGTTGCTCAGGGTTGGTTAGGAACCCCTTGTAAAGCGCTTTGAGCACATTTAGTGGATATTGCACTATATAAAAAAAAGCCCAAAAAGCTCATTCAGAAAGAATGACGATCTTACCGTTGCATCAAAGGGATAATATTCGTGAGGCAGTCATAGTAGGATCATTACTACAAAGAGTGAAGCCGCCCATCCGTAAACTAGATTTCATTCGCATCTCCTCGAATAGGATTCAATAGTCTGATGTCACGTCGTCCAGCAACGGCGAGAAGCGTGGTTCTAAACAAAGAAAATTGGTACTTTTTATTATTTATGCTGGCTAGAACTTTTCATATGTCATGTGATCAGAATGTGTAAAAGTCAAAACATGATCATATTTATAATTTTTTTCCCCTCTGGATACGCTTTTATGCTCGTCGGATAAATATTACATAAGGGCGTCCGCCATTGTTCCGATAGTTTAGAGCCAATTACTAAGTTACCATGCGTCATTACGGGGGAAGTGACGTTATGACTGTTGGAGAGTATTACCGTGGTCTTTCAGAACCTTGACTGTTTTGCCTTTTTGAATAAATACAATAAATTGTATATTGTACCCCTTTTGTGCTGGAGAAAACCCGTTGTTGTAGCATAATAAGAAAATATTGCGAGGCGTCTCTGTCATAGGTAGTAAAAGAAAATACCAAAAAAAAAAACAACAAACAAAAAACACAAACAAACCAAAAACAAAATTTTTAAAAACAAATAAACAAGAAAGTAGGAGTTCAAGAATATTTTTGTCTGGCATCGACGTGCACTTATGTGCAGGTCTGATAACCTAATTCCTTATGGACTCATTGTTGTCATGAAAATCTCAAAAACTGACGCAAAATATAGTCCATTACTACAATGTTAAACTAGGCCCATAAGTGTGTTCGGATGTCAGACCTGCATATATGAACACGTCGTCTGGCACACATCCAATTATTTACATCTTTCTGAGACAAATTATATACGCGCTCATCAAGCTACCATTTCTATTTTCTATGTTAATGGTAAAAAAAAAATAAATAAAACTTCCAAACAAACAAAAAAACTTGATCTTTTAAATAGCGCAATATCCACTAAACGTGCTCAAGGCTCTTTAGAAGGGGTCAATTACCAACAGCAACACGTGACATATAGAACGGGGCATGATGCCTGCTAGGTAATATTGCGATTTTTTCCAACAAAGACAACGCTGTCAACGGCCAGGTACTCATTTTACACCCCAGTACGATGAGAGAATATGAGTAAATAACCATGCGCCGAGCGAGGCTCGAACCCAGGATCCAGGATCCGAAAGCGAGTGTAATACCACTAGACCACATCGCTGCACAAGTAGTTGAATGTCACTATATAGCCTACATGCCAATTTTATTTTAAAATTGAGTCAATGAAGATATATTATTTGTTGTTCAACAATTTTTTTAAAGTACCAAAAATTCTCTTAAGACGGCAGACAGCACGGATGAAGAAGATTCCATTGCAGAATATTTTTGAGCTACAAATTTCCAAAACGTAGCCTCTTTGTTATTCACATGTACAGCATCTGTGTAACTGTGCGGCTACGTGGTCTAGTGGTATGACACTCGCCTTAGGACTGGACGGTCCAGGGTTCGAGTCCCGCTCTGAGCGGCGCAGAAGGCTTTAGAAAAGACTCTTTACTCACATCTTCACACCGTATTCATGTGTATAATGAATAACTGGCCGGTAACAGCCTTTTCTCTGACGGAAAAAAAATGTAAAAGGCGCCATGCTTTGTGAAGTGTTGCTGTTGCTGTTGGTAAGGGGCCCTAGGTAAAGTGCATTTAGCACGTTTGGTGGAGATAGTGCCATATCCTTTCTTTAAAAAATATAGCCTTGTGGAGAATATTGTGCTTATTTGAGTCAATAAAACAATGATACGGCGCACAACTCTACTGAAAGATTTGAAAATTAGAAATGTATTTTTTACAGATAGGTAAACAGAGAACTTGATTTCCTTTTATAATTTAACAGTTTGAAAGTTCGTTGAGTCAAACAGATATCATAAAATACGTACCGACGACACTAACACTCTCAAAAACAACCAATCTGGACACAGTAAAAAGTTGTCTGTTTTGCGTTTTTACGCAAATTGTTGCATTCGAAATAATGTATTCACTTAATTACTTTACGGAATTCAGATCTACACTAAGTTTTCAACAGTTTTCATCTATTTATGACATCAAGTTTTATTATTGCCCCTATGATGCTTTCAGTGTGATGGTTTCGGGTGGATAATACCCAGGTTTAATTTCTTTGATAATAAATTTAGAAAATAATAATAATAATCTAAAAAATCGAAATTTAAAACCAGAAAATAGAAGTTGCATTGAAGATAAAATATAAGGTTTTAGAAAGACCTTATTAAATGTTATGAACAGTCAGGTGGCTCCGTAGCGCAGTGGATAAGCTGTCAGACCCTAACCTTGAAAGTACTGGGTTCAATCCCATTCGGGACATTTAAAAAAAAAGTTTACTTTATTGAGAAAGACATCATTTGTGTTGTTATAGTTACTGGACATATTTTTTAAAACCTTAAATTAATCTATTATTGTTAATATTAATATTATTATTTTTAATATTATATTATTATTATTATTATTATTATTATTATTATTATTATTATTATTATTATTATTATTATTATTATTATTATTATTATTACTAGCAAAAAGCCCGCAATTTCGCGGGGAAAGAACTATTTTCATTCGATATTGCCAGAATCATTTTCTTGATTAGCTTGATTACGATTGATGCACATTTTAATCGATGTGCTTGTCGTCGCTGCCGTGCTTTATTCGGCATGATTTTAGTTTATCAGTCAGTAGATATCAATATCAATAAGTCGCAAGTCTTTACCACGCTTTACTTGGGAGTGCTTTGCACTACCTTCAATACTTCACAAATTAAAATGGCCGCCGAGAATCAAAACAATGGTCAAATTAGGAAATTTTAAACTTTGACAAATCTATCGAGGTTTGTTCTAGAGTTTTTAAAACGCTTTTTTTTATATGATGACAAATTGAATAAATAAACCCTGACAAAAGATCAACGGTGAAAATACAAATTGAATGAATACTGGGATGTAGGAGCTTTCAGAATGTCTCCCCTTTACTTGACTTATGTTAGGTCAAATGAAAATTTGAATAATTATCACATCGATGGCATAAAAACGACAGTAATATCAGCAGTAATATTAGTTGATGTTGTTAATCGGTGAAACGTGTTTCAAATTTCTGTAAATCCGAATACTGTCATGTGTTCAAGTGAATTATATCACTATGAATGCCACGATTTGCTAAAAAATGCCAATCTGACAATTCCTACCAAACACCCCCCCCCCCCCCCCCCTTGCTCAGGAATTTCTCTACTTGATGAACCCCCCCCCCCCCCCTTTTTTTTCTCACGCAACCACATTCAAAACACACACATACACACACACACATGTATATACACACACACACACACACACACACACATAAACATATACGCAATGAGAACACACTACTACATAACAACACTGATCACCGCTAAATCAAACAACGGAAGTAAGGACTCTACTGGACAGATAGAGTTGAGGGTTGGCCATAGGTGTGTTAGTGTCTTCGGTAAATTTTATGATATCTGTTTGACTCAACGAACTTTCAAACTGACTTAAATTATAAAAGGAATCAAGTTATCTGTTTATCTATCTGTAAAAATACATTTCTATTTTTCGAATCTTCAGTAGAGTTGTGCGCCGTATCAATTTTTATGACTCAAATAAGCACAATGTTCTCCACAAGCTATATTTTTTAAAGAAAGGATTATTATTATTATTATTATATTATTATTATTTTTATTATTATGTTATATTATATTATTATTATATTATTATTAGTAGTAGTAGTAGTAGTAGTATAGAGTGTAGTTTATTATTATTATTATTATAATATTATTATTATTATTTTTTTAAAAACAACATCGGTACCATTCAATGTGTTATCGTCGTGCATTAATATGTAACGTCGATTGTTATCATTTTAATAATATTTATCATTATCATCAGTTTATTCGTTTACGCGTCTTTGTCATTTATATTGGGGTTTTGTTCTTCTCTTTTGTTGTTGTTGTTTTTGTTGTTGGTTTTCAAAAACTTCCTGTCGCAACATTGTTTATGTCTATTTACCTATCTACGCCATTCACACTACACATCTCATTCCTCCTGAGTGTCTTATTCGTCGTGTTTGTGATAAAGGAAATCAGAAACGCCCACAGTTGTCTTCTTCTATTAAATTGAGGCTACAATTCAACACTTATCGTCATTTTTTCCTTCGAGCTTCAAGCAGCAACATTTTCATTAATCAACCAGCACCTCCAACGGAGGCGCATAAAAACGCCACCAAGCATGATCACCAGACTACTGTAATGTAAAGTAAGTTCTCGATCCCAGGATCGTCTTTAACTCTGCTCACGTCTGCTACTTCAGGTTATTTTAGCAGTTGCTTTTCTTACCACAACCTGTTTTCCACACGGACAACTGTATGTTGCTGTGTCACGGGTCGAGGCTATAGTGGCTTACACTTAAGGTTGGGCCACACAGAAATCACAGAGGATGTACCAAGTTACACAGACAACGTTGTTTACAATTGCCTCATTAAATGATGGAGGGTACAATATCGAATGAAAATAGTTCTTTCCCCGCGAAATTGCGGGCTTCTTACTAGTAAATATAAAATAACTTTCTCTGATATGCTACGCTTAAAATCCAATTAAAAGCATCAGACTTATCCAGATATAATACCGTTTTGAAGCGAGTGGTCACAATTTGCGAATGTTTCATTCAATACACACTAAACGTGTTTAGACAACCATAAACAAATCTAACCACATTGCTTCCCCCCCCCCCCCCTTCCCCAATTCTCCCCTTAACAATTTATTGATTTCCAACATACCAAAGCCCAAAGTTTTAGAACCAAAAAACCGCATGATCCAGAACTTCAGCGCAGGTGTCGTTGGAGGGACGTTCCGAGGTAAATATGTGTACCTATTCTGCATAGAAACATAAAATAACGACAATAATTTATTTTTATGTCTTGGTGTAACGTTAGACAAGCTGCTGATTTATTCTCGTTAGGATTAGAGATGAATACATTATGAATACATTATGAATACCGTAAGACAAAAACACATTCCTACTGACAATTATGTTTTTTATTCAATAGATAGTATGCACTTTACTAAGAAGTTCACAACATTGCCATGAGGAAGTATAACGGACTAACACACAAAACTATGTGTAACCATGATCTTATATAGATAGTATGCGCTTGGCTAAGATGTTCAAAACATTGCCATCCGGAAGTATAACGGACCAACACACAAAACTATGTGTAACAATGAACTTTTACAGTCGGGTCAGAGATTAAACAAAGAGGAGAAAAATATACAATAGTGAGAAGTTCTCATATAACGTAGTGAATTGGCAAAAAACAATAACAAATACCAGAGTGACGTCATCTTCGTTCTATCAATAGTCTAGTTAATACAGTTTAGAGAAAATTACTCATAAACGCGGATGGCAAAAAACAATAACAAAGACCAGAGTGACGTCATCTTCGTTCTATCTATAGACGCTAAGATAACCACGCCTCTTGGACAGTCGTCATGACGTAAACAATGGCAGTGATTAGTAGACAAAACCAAATACACAGGTTTAATTTTCAATAATATGTGTCTAAATAAAATACATACTGCTCTCTTAATCTATAGAACTAACACAGAAAACTATGTGTAAACTTAAAAGTTTATAATATTGTTTGTTTGTTTGTTGTTTTTAAGGGTTTTACGGCGCTTGCAACACATTAAGGTCATATCAGCGCCAGTAAAAAAGAAGAAAATGGGATTGTCAAAAGTTCTAGAATTACAATTAAAGCATCCAAGGAAAGGTAAGACAAAGGGGAATTTGTTCAAATAGGAAACAGATGTAGATTCCAAGAGCACACATTCAAAGTACTTAGTTTGAAATCACCTAAAAGTCTCATCCAGACACAAGCCAGGCCCCAACTAAGAGGGACACACTCAAATGTTTAAAAATCATATATAGTATGTAAAGAAAACAATACAGGGCATAACAGGGAGATGATTTACAAGGAAAAAAATATCATCTCCCAAAACTCTAATTATACATTTGACTGTTTCCCTCCCAGCTAGGGTATCCAGCCATGACCAGGACAAAACCAAGTAATCTCATTCCAAGACAAAGACAGAAAGCATGTTGGAAAATAGATATAGGGGGATAGAAGATACAGCAAGTACCTCCCTGCCCACTATGGGAGGTCAGGAACCCCACCCATAAGTTTATAATATAATCGAGAAATTCGTGTGGTAACTAGTCACCTGTTTGGCGGTAATAACACAATAACAATGATCAGATAGAGGTCGATTTCATTCACGTCATTGTTTATAAACAACTAGATAAAATATATTTGTCCGAGCACGTGTGAAGGTGTGTCACAAATTCTATGATTTGACTGGTCAAAAACCTACTGATCAATTCCAAGTCACTTGGATACAAGGAAATTACAATGGGAGCGATCTATATTCATGTTTTTGTCCAACCAGGTCATCAACCACATGATTTGTTGTTGTCATACGATTGGATATTTCTTTAAAAATGTAAACACGCTGCTTTGTTTACAAATGTTATAAACATATCCACGTGTCAAGCTGAATCAAATGACCAATCATGATGTTAGATATTTAAAAAGCTGTGAACACTTTTCACTAATGCAATGTGATCAATGACCTCGAGCACATGGGAGGTTAATATAGATCATGCCCATTGATAGACACTTAAATAGCCACGCCTCTCGGAAAGGCGTCATAACGTAAACAATGGCAGTTATTGGTTGGCATAGCAAACTACACAGGATTTTCTATCGATAGTATGTGTCTTTGTAAAGTGCCCACTGTTCTACGGCTGGATCAATATAGAATAGTTCGAAGTCATGACGTCACTCAAGCCTGGTTGTTGTTATAATTGGCCATCCGCGTTTGTGAATTATTCTCACTAAACTGTCTTAACCAGGGCTAAAACATTCATGGATACACACAGTTTTGTGTGTTGGTCCGTTTACTTCCGATGGCAATGTTAAAGTTCTAGCCAGCGCATACTATATACAACAGAGAACTATGTGTAATAGCCTTCAACTGTCTGACGTCACTTCCTCCTAAGACGCATGTGACTTAGTAACTGCTCTAACTACGCACAATGGCGGACGCCTTTTGAATTCCCGAATGAGCATAAAGGTATCACAAGAGAAAACATTATATTATGATCAGTGTTTGACTTTTATACATTTGACCACATGAATATGAAAAGTTCTAGCAGCATGAAGAATAAAAAGTACCGATTTTTTTGTTTAAACCAGGTGCTCGCCGTTGCTGGCGGAGAAATATTTCATCGGGGGGTCCCCATTGTTCCGATAGTTTAGAGCCAGTGTTACTAAGTTACCATGCGTCATTCGGAAGGAAGTGACGTTACGACTGTTGAAGAGTATTCCAATCGTAGATAATATGATCAAGAAAATCGTGTAATAACTGTTCACACATCTGGCGGTAGAAACAGAATAACAAGGGTCAGAGGTTAATTTCATTCAAGTTATGGTTTATAAACAACCAACCATGTCTGTCCGAGCACGTGTGAAGGTGTGTCACAAATTCCATGTTTTGATTTATCTAAAATTTACTGGTTAATAGGATTCAATAGTCGTAACGTCACTTCCTTCATAATGACGCATGGTAACTTAGCAACATTGGCTCTAAACTATCGGAACAATGGCGGACGCCCCCGGATGAAATATTTCTCCGACGAGCATAAAAGCGTATCTAGAGGGGAAAAAAACATAAACTTGATAATGTTTTGACTTTTACACATTCTGGTCACAAGACATATGAAAAGTTCTAGCCAGTTTGAAGAATAAAAAGTAATGATTTTCTTTGTGAACCAAGATGGTCGCCGTTGCCGGGCAGCGTGACATCAGACTACTGAATCCAATTGGACACATCCTCTTGAACGGTATTATGTCGGGCAGGCCGGGAAGAACGATTAACATTAATAAAATATTAAGCGTAGCAAGGTGGCCAAGTAGTCATGGCATTGCACTGTGACCCTAAAGGTCCCGGGTTCGAGTCCCACCTTCAAGCATTTTCGTGGGGTTTTTTTTTCTTGGGCGCAAGATTGTTAATCCCTGATATGTTCACTTGGGAGATTCATGTCGACATAAGGTGTATGTTCGATGGATTATCGATATTCCTTTCTGGAATGCCAAGACGAAAGCATCTTGCGATGGGGAAGGGTGTAGTTTGAGTTAAAAGTGATAAGAGGCCTGTTAGACGATATTACAAATTTTTTTTCGGACAGAGACAACGCTGTTAACGATCAGGTATTCATTTTACACATGAGTACGGTGAGAGAATGTGAGTAAAGAGTCTTTTCCAAGGATTCAACTATGCGCCGAGCGAGGCTCAAACCCAGGACCTTCCTATCCGAAAGCGAGTGTCATCCCACAAGACCACATAGCCGCACACAAACAACAGCTCGGATTCAATAGTCTGATGTCACGTCGCTACTTTTTATTCTTCATGCTGGCTAGAACGTTTCATATGTCATGTGATCAGAATGTATAAAAGTAAAAAAATGATCATATTTATAATGTTTTTCTCCTCTGGATACACTTTTATGCTCGTCGGAGAAATATTTCATAAGGGCGTCCGCCATTGTTCCAATAGTTTAGATCCAATTACTATGTTAACATGCGTCAATTCGAGGGAAGTGATGGCAGGACTGTTGAAGCCCATTTCGTTCCTTACATTGATGCTGTACGCTTAATTAAAAATCTCACAACATCCGCCAGCTAGATATAAATGTACAATCACACAAAACTGTGTGTAACCTTATATGTTGATAGTCTGATTGATAGAGTTAAATAGATATTCCAACACACTGATCTTATGCGACAGTTTAAAAATTCCTTTTCGGGGAGTTTGGAATTATATATCTGCTTTTAGCAATGCCACCGTTTACTTACACTTTCCATGGTAGAAAAGGAAGCCCGCACTTGATGTGGATTTCTGATAAGTCTATCTGACCGTAGCCATCGTAAACTTATAAACTGACACTGACCAAAAAATGATGTCAAAAGACAAGTCTTTGGCCACAAAAAGAAAACAAATCGTGAGTTGTATTCAATAGGTCAATCAATGGAATCACCCCAACACCTATGTACAATACGACACACAATTAATAATACACCGAATTTAGAATTAGAGTCTAGTGAACCTTTTGAGATCTATTAAATTATTCAAGGCATACAGAAAAATAACAAAAAGAGGAAATAAAGGTGTAAGGAAACAAAAACAAAAACAAATAGAAGCCAAAGAAAACATCAAAATTGTCAGTCAAATTAAAATGCAATAATTTAAATTCTACTAATAACAATCTAAAAATTCTAACAGTGAACTGTCGTAGCAGTGTACACAAAAGAGCTGAATTCTGTGCACTCATTGAACAACATGAACCAGACATTGTCTGTGAACAAGAGTCGTGGCTAAATGACAATATTAAGTCATGTGAAAATTTCCCCAAAGAATTCGAAGTATTCCGAAATGACAGAAAACTACCTAGAGAAGAAGCAGAAGATGAAAGAAGTGAAAATGAAGACGATGAGACCAGGCGAGCGGGAGGTGGTGTATTCATACTCCGTGATATAAAGCTCACAGGATGTGAGCAAACAGTTCAAAACTGAAATTGAAATAATTTGGGTAAGCGTTAAAATCCAAGGCCATAAAAACATCCTTGTTGGATCGTTCTACATGCCCCATCGAAACGAAACTGACATCGTAGAACTGCAAAATTTGCTTGAAATAATCAACTCAGAAAAAAACTCCAAACCAAATGATTAGAAAACGGTAAGGGCTGCCTGAAGCCGGTGGTCGTAAAATACTAACGAAAGAATGAAAATGGAAAGGCTTCGTATGGGAACAAAACAGACAATGGACGTTTCGGTTTGAGGGTTTGTACCCGAAACGTCCATTGTCTATTTTGTTCCCATACGAAGCCTTTCCATTTTCACTCTTTCGTTAAACCAAATGATTCTAAGAGGAGACTTTAACTATAAACTGGGACGGTTCAAAAACGTTATCTGTCTGTCCACAACGTGCAATATAACCAAGCCTCGTCGGCATTACACAAATTCACGAAGATGCACACGCGGTGACAATATTTTAGATCTTGTTTTCGTATCCAATCCATCAACAACATCACAACCAGGAATATCAGATCATGCCTGCGTTGTTACTGAAACTACACAAAACCCCAATTATATGAACCAACCCCCCAAAACACGATACCTTTTCAAAAAGGCCAACTGGGCCGCACTACGAAAACGAATCGAGGGACTGTCATCAGAGATCAAAACAAAAGCGGTATGGATGTAAATGAAATGTGGAGCCATTTTCACTCCTGTCTACTCAGTGAAATCAAGGAGTCAATTCCCCAAAAAAGTACATAAAATACAAGAACGCCGCCGTGGAGGAACAGGAAAATACGAGCACTACTAAGACGCAAAGCAAAAGCATTCAAGCGGGCTAAACTGAGCGAAACCTGGGACACATACAAATCGTTGCAGCATCAAAGTAGGCGTGAAATAAGGCAAGCAGAATGGACGTACATTAACAATGTTATAGAAAAAGGACTTGAAACAAACAATACCAAGCTATTTTGGAACTACATAAAAAGCAAGAAAAACGATTCCATTGGTGTAGCCCCATTGAAAGAAAATAAAACTCTGTACATTGAGGAGAAGGATAAAGCAACGATCCTCTTGGCTCAATTTAAATCTGTCTTTACCCCCATGATCCACACGATACAACCACCCCACCGACATCACAGAGGTGTGACCAATCTCTTACTAATATCAACTTAAACATCTCAGGAGTTGGAAAGTTGCTGAAAAACGTCGACCCATCTAAGGCGTCAGGTCCAGATAACATCCCCAACACAGAACTAAAGGAGTGTGCTGAGAGTTTGGCCCCCTCATTATGCATAATTTTCCAAAAATCGGCCGACACCGGGATGCTCCCTAATGACTGGCTGAAGGCAAACATC
>NC_088360.1:100876263-100883763 GCF_034508935.2 Berghia stephanieae
TCATGGATACACACAGTTTTGTGTGTTGGTCCGCTATACTTCCGGATGGCAATGTTATGAGCTTCTTAATCAAGCGCATACTATCTATAGATAGTATGAACTTGGCTAATAAGTTCACAACATTGCCATCCGGAAGTATAACTGGCCAATACACAAAACTATGTGTAACCATGAACGTTTATAGATAGTATGCGCTTGGCTAAGAAGCTTATAACATTGCCATCCGGAAGTATAAGGGGCCAACACACAAAACTATGTGTAACCATGAACGTTTATAGTCAGGTTAATACAGTTCAGTGAGCATTACTCATAAACGCGGATGGCAAAAATCAATAACAAAGACTTGTGTGACGTCATCTTCGAACTATCTATAGTCTAGTTAATACAGTTTAGTGAGAATTACTCATAAACACGGATGGCAAAAAACAATAACAACGGCCTGGATGACGCCATCTTCGTTCTATCTATATATAAACAATGTGTTGTAGAGCTCAATTCGTTACTTTATTGCTTGAATAAGAAAAATCTATTTTTGTGTTGGGTGGGAGTGAATTTTTGGGGGAAAATTCTAAAAATAGCTGGTAAGGAGAGAGTTTATATAAACCATCACACAACATTGTCCTTTACAACAACAATTAGTTCGGCCATATGGTCTCTTTCGGATCGGAAGGTCCTGGGTTCGAGCCTCGCTCGGCGCATAGTTGAGTCCTTGGAAAAGGCTCTTTACTCACATTCTCTCGCCGTATGCATGTGTAAAATGAGTATCTCGTCGTTAACAGCGTTGACTCTCTGTCCCAAAAAATTGTAATATCGCCTAACAGGCGTCATGTTCCGTCCTACTGTTAAATGATGCTATAAAGCGCTTTATCCGCGTTTAGTGGATATTGCACTATATAAAAGCTCATTTTTTATATTAAAAAATAATAATACGTGTCTCTCTAGAGTGCGGCTATTATTATCTGTTTAAAATAGTTTCCTCTAATGTTAGTTTGGTATCTGTCAATACAGAAATAATAATATAATAATATATGGTTTTTATATAGCGCCTTACCCCGTATATTAACAAGCTCAAAGCGCTTAACAGTAATGTGAGATGAAGTGAGCAGGAGAGTGCCAGAAGACAATAGAGAAAAAACAATTTTCGCGGGGATGATGGGGGTTTTGAACCCGCGACCTTACTGGTACGACAACTCCGCCTGGCCGGTGAGAGCGTTACTCTACCGTATGAGCTATCCACGATCCCGAACAGTAACGGGGCAACTTTCACTCATACATGTAATATGGAACAAAACAATATAATTCTATAGTGTATTAAAAAGAAACGTTTTATAATAATATGCGATTGACTGCCTTGTCCCAGAGTTTCATGTCAATATAGATAGTATGCGCTTGGCTAAGAAGCTCATAACATTGCCATCCGGAAGTATAACGGACCAACACACAAAACTATGTGTAACCATGAACTTTTATAGTTTGGTTAATACAGTTCAGTGAGAGTAACTCACAAACGCGGATGGCAAAATATACTAACAAAGGCATGAGTGACGTCATCTTCGTTCTATCTATATACTTTCCGAGATCTGTCAAAATATGTGACCCTTCGCCTCAAAACGGTATTAAGTCGGGATGGTTAAGATGTTGAAAATTGAATTCATAGCCAGAAATATCAGACTTGTGTTGAATTTGTATGTTATATTGAGAAGAATGGATACCATATTTTAGGGTGCTGATGCCAACAGTTTATTTTTTTAACCAGTTTTAACATTAAATTCACCTTTTAAGCAAATAGTTCGTTCCGACATAATACCGTTTTAAGACGATGGGTCACATATGTACAAATTTAATCAGGTATAATTTTTTTGTGAACTTTTTAGTCCATTCAATAGTGATTAGGTAGGTCGTCTTGTTAGTTCAGCAGTTGGAAAGTACGTGCTATAGATTAGCGTCCTATCCATAGGGTTATAATAAACATTTGCTACTGTCCGTTTTATTGTTTTGGATTAGCTTTTATTTAGATAAAAATAAATAACGAATTACTTATAATAATAAATGACATGTTTGAAGCGGATTAACCCAATTATAACAGGCTCGAGGCGCTTTACAAACATGAAATAAATACAATGAAAAGAAAACCGAACTTACGTTGATAAAAAGTACTGGGCATAATGGATTATGCTTATGTTGCAAGTATTCATTCGTCGTGTATTTAATTAAGATATTAAATTCCAATTCAACTGTTATTCCTTGTAAACAAATGTAACAATTTTTTTTCTTCAAATAAATTCTTTTGTTCTGGTGCAGGTATTCAAAATAAATAACAAAATTTATAGAAGGAGATTGAAATGTCTAAAATACCTAGCGTTGCATATATTGTGATGGAGACAATAAATTGAATAGTAGGATCCAACTCTTTAATTGCAATATTTGGTTACATGGAAATCCGGATAATCAGTGATAGTTTCTATTGATGTTTTGCGTTAAGGTAAAATACTAACAAAATCCGCCTACCGGATATAACGTACCAACACAATAAACTGTGTGTAATTTTGAAAGATTTAGTCTGAGTGATATAATTAAGCTAGAACTAATCACTAACCATGACTGTTTTAAAATAATAACAATGAGCTGGCGTCAATTTCGTTCCTCTATATTAGAATGGGATATCAATCTGTTAAAACACGTTTCTTTATCTTTTGAGTTCTAAATATCCTTATTTGAAACTGTCGAGTGGCCTTCCAGTTTCTGAGAACTAATCATTCTTTTGATACTGTAATGAGTAGAATTATTGTCCCTGTCACATCGTATCAATCTGGAGGGCAGGCTCACGATTTTGGTTGGTCCGCAAGTTTTAATGTCAGTTATGACTCAGGTCTCAAAATATAATAGAAGTAGAAATTGTGGAATGTAACTAGTAAAAATTATAACTCATAATTCATAACGTTTTATAGATAGTATGCGCTTGGCTAAGAAGTTCACAACATTGCCATCCGGAAGTATAACTGACCAACACACAAAACTATGTGTAACCTTTAAACGTTTATAGTCTGGTTAATACAATGTAGTAAAAATTACTCATAACGCGGATGGCAAAAAGCAATAACAAAGACCTGAGTGACGTCAACTTCATACTTTCTATAGAGAAGGAACGAAATTGACGTCACTCAGCTCATTAAAAAAATTATTTAAGACAACAATGTTGGTGATTAGATCTCACTAAATTATGTCAAACACTCTACAGATAGCATGCGCTTGGTAAGAATGTCACAACATTGCCATCCGGAAGTATAACTGACCAACACACAAAACTATATGTTACCGTGAACGTTTATAGGCAGGTTAAGACAGTTTAGTGAGAATTACTCATAAACGTGGATGGGAAAAAACAATAATAAAGACCTGAGTGACGTCATCTTTGTTATAACGGCGAGCAGCCTGGTTCTAAACAAAGAAAATCGGTACTTTTTATTCTTCATGCTGGCTTGAACTTTCCATATGTCATGTGATCAGAATGTATAAAAGTCAAAACATGATCATATTTATAATGTATTTCTCCTCTGGATACACTTTTATGCTCGTCGGAGAAATATTTCATAAGGGCGTCCGCCAATGTTCCGATAGTTTTGAGCCAATTACTAAGTTACCATGCGTCATTACGAGGGAAGTGACGTCATGACTGTTGAAGGCTACTGCTATTTGATAACACCATTTTTGGTACATCGTGCGTGGTAAACTCCTATAGATAGTATGCAGATGACGTCACTCAGGCCTTTGTTATTGTTTTTGCCATCCGCGTTTGTGAGTTGTTCTCACTAAACTGTATTAACCAGACTATAAAAGTTCATGGTTACACAGAGTTTGTGTGTTGGTCCGTTATACTTCCGGATGGCAATGTTGTGAACTCCTTGGCCAAGCGCATTCTATCTATACTGACCGTAGTCATCGTTAAGTTATAGCCTGACATTGAAACCCAAAAAGACTGGCATTTTGACGTCATTATTTGGTTTTTGCACTGCCTAGTGAGTTGTCGTTAGGAGTGCTCATGGAAACAAATGGTCTCATTGGTTGAACTATTGAATACAACTCGCGATTTGTTTTCTTTTGTGACCAAAGACTGGCATTTTGACGTCTTTTTTTGGTCAGTGTCAGGCTATAAGGTAACGATGGCTACGTACTGACACTGACCAAAAGATTACTTCAAAATACAAGGCCAGACCACCAAGTGAAAACAAGATTGTGGTTGTATTCAATGGTACAACTAATGGCATCATTTATTTCCTTAAGCACTACTAACGACAACTAACTCGGCATTGCACTGATCTAAAATTGACACCGAAATACGCTTCAACAGTCGTAAGATCACTTCTCTCGTAATGACGCATGGTAACTTTGTAACTGGCTCTAAACTATCGGAACAATCGCGGACGCCCTGATGAACTATTTCTCCGACGAGCATAAAAGCGTATCCAGAGGAAAATTTAAACATTCTAAATCTGATCATGTTTTGACTTTTACACATTCTAATCACAAGACATATGAAATGTGCTAGCCAGCATGAAGAATAAAAAGTACCGATTTTCTTTGTTTAGAACCACGATGGCCGCCGTTGCTGGGCGACGTGACAACAACTAGTGAATCCAATTCAAGTCTTATAGTCGGTTCCAAGTCCCGTGTGCATGTACGGAATATCGTACATTCCTACAATGTTACTATCTAAATGTGGCCCCATGATTTTTTGCATGTGGGCTTATATTTTATGTGACACTACGAATTTTGAATACCGATAGTGACGGACCAAAGAGTTTTCTCACAATGCCAAATTCCTTTGATCTTCATCGTTTGCAATAAAATATGACTCAAACTTCAAAATATTTACAGTAATGGTCACCACACCATTGAACAGATAAACAGAGTATTGTAACGGCTTAGGGTAATCCCAAGAAATGCAGCCATTACCGAACCATCAGCCTCATCAGTCATCCCAGCAAGATAATGTTACGTATTAGGTCAGAAGAAATACTTAAATTTAAATTGAGCTTTATATAGCGCAATATCCACTAAATGTGCACCCAAGCGCTTTACAAGGGATCCCGGGTCAACAGCAAGATTTAACATGTAGAACAGGATATGACGCCTGATAGGCGATATTACAATTTTTCGGACAAAAACAACGCTGTTAATGGCCAGGTACTCATTTTACACATGAGGGTACGGTGAGAGAATGTGAGTAAAGAGCCTTTTCCAAGGACTCAACTATGCGCCGAGCGCGAGGCTCGAACCCAGGACCTTCCGATCAGAAAGCGAGTGTCATACCACATACTTGCAGAAGAACAAGCGGGGTTCAGGTCAGGGAGAATTCTTACACAGAAATGCTTACAGCACCAAAAATAGTTACTCAAAAACTTTATAGAATTCAAGAAAGCATTTGACAGCGTTTGGCATGAAGCTTTCTGAGACAAACTCAGAAACCATGATTGACGGAGAAATTATTCCAACAATAGAAGCACTTTATAAGAACACCACCAGTACTGTCCTATATGACAACCAACAAAGACCATTTTTCAAAATAACGGTTGAAGTTAGATATGGATGCATACTCACCCCAACCTTTTTTAACATATACCTCGAAAGAATGTTACAAGAAACCCTCCAGCACCATCAGTCTTCTACCACTATTGGCGGCAGGGAAATATGTAACTTGGGCGGGCTTTACTGATGACATTGACCTTATCAGACACGGTAAATAGGAATTACAGTCTCTAACCAACATCCTGAACCAGACGGCACCTAAGTACGGTATGGAAATCAACACAGATAAATTGCAGATTCAAAAACAAATTGAGCTTTTATACAGCGCAATATCCACTTAACGTACTCAAAGCGCTTTACAAGGTGTTCCTGACCAACAGCAACACATAACATGTAGAACGAGACATGACGCCTGTTAGGCGATATTGCGATTTTTTTTCCAACAGAGACAACGCTGTTAACGGCCAGGTACTCATTTTACACCTGAGTACGGTGAGAGAATGTGAGCAAAGAGCCTTTTCCAAGGACTCAACTATGCGCCGAGAGAGGTTCGAACCCAGGACCTTCCGATCCGAAAGGGAGTGTCATACCACAAGATCACATAGCCGCAGATTCAAGTCAACAGCTCAGGTGATACCAAAGTTAATATCATCCTTTATGATTAGACGCTGCAACAGGTTACAACCTTCAAAATATCCTGGAATGTTGCTGACCGAAGAAGGAAGGAGTATAACAGAAGTCAAATTAAGGATAGGATAGCGACGATAGTAATAAAAAAAACTAGAGCTTTTATATAGTGCTGCGCTTTACAAAGTGTCCCTGACCAACAGCAACGCGTAACATGAAGAACGAGACATGACGCCTGTTAGGCGATATTACAATTTTTCCGACAGAGACATCGCTGTTAACAGCCAGGTACTCATTTTACACCTGAGTACGGTGAGAGAATGTGAGTAAAGAGTCTTTTCCAAGGACTCAACTATGCGCCCAGCGAGGCTCGAACCCAGGACCTTCCGATCCGAAAGCGAGTGTCATGCCACAAGATCACATAGCCGCAAATTCTAGTCAACAGCTCAGGTGATACCAAAGTTAATATCATCCTTTATGATTAGACGCTGCAACAGGTTACAACCTTCAAAATATCATGGAATGTTGCTGACCGAAGAAGGAACGAGTATAACAGAAGTCAAATTAAGCATAGGATAGCGACGATAGTAATGGCGAGACTCAGCAAGATATGGAAAAATCTGATGAGCTTTCAATAAAAAAATTAGACTTCACAGGTCACTTGTACAATCCGTGCTACTATAATATGGTTGTAAAGCCTGGACAATGAATGCGGAACTAGAGAGGCGAATCAATGCGGTCGAAAGCAAGAGTTCTGAAAAGTATATCATAAATATCATTCATCTTCTACGTATTTCGCTAAATATTTCAGGAAAATTATACATACTATTCATATAGTTCATAAATGCATTTTGGTAAATATTTTTGCGAAATTATACTATCCGATATTAATACGATTCATCTTAGTATTTTGGTAAATATTTTCTGAAAATATACTATTAATATCATTCAAATATGTGGTCTAGTGGTATGACACTCGCTTTCGGGTCGGAAAGTCCTGGGTTCGAGCCTCGCGCTCGGCGCATAGTTGAGTCCTTGGAAAAGGCACTTTACTCACATTCTCTCACCGTACTCAGATGTAAAATGAGCATCTGGCCGTTAACAGCGTTGTCTTTGTCCGAAAAATTGTAATATCGCCTAAGAGGCGTCATGCCTCGTCCTACATGTTATGTGTTGCTGTTGGCCAGGTACCCCTTGTAAAGCGCTTTGAGCACGTTTAGTGGATCTAGCGCCATATAAACGCTCTTTTTTTTCATCTTTTGTATTATAGTAAATATATTGTATGAACACATAATATCAATATGAAATATCAATGTATTATGGTAAATATTTTCTGATAATTATACT
>NC_088360.1:100886263-100911263 GCF_034508935.2 Berghia stephanieae
GTCCTTGGGTAAGACACTACTTCATTCGGGTATTAATTATTACCTCTTTATAAGCAGTGACAGACCTTGTAAGAGTGTTAAGAAAAAAAAGTACTGTATAGATAGAACGAAATTGACGTCACTTAGCTCTTTGCAATTATTGTTTTTCAAAAGCCATTTTTATGAGTAGTTCTCACTGAACCATATCAGGTTATAAACGTTTTAGGGTTCACGTCGTTTTGTTTATTGATACATTGTATCCAGCTGGCGGATGTTTTCAATATTTTAACTCAACGAATATCATCAATAGAGTCAAGAGAGATTTTTTTTTCAAAATGGCAATAATTGATTTTAATGAAATCTAAAAATTACACGACATATTGGACATATTGCGCATAATACTATTTGAAAAAAATATGAACTCGTCATATGTTCAATAATATAATAATCTATAATAGCTCTAATAGAAATGGTTATAATACTGTTTCAGCCTTACCAACAACACACGAGTGGCAATGTGTAATCTGCTGTTTTAACCAATTAACTATCGTACTTCAGAAAGACGCGTATTTCAAAATTTGGCCAGAAATCCTCGTCCTTCAAATACCGATCGATTTAAATGACACTCATCGTGGCAAAAACTCTCTAACCTGGGACTGTAATGAAGAATTCGAGAAAGCCTCATGTTTGAGAGATTTTGCCAAGGTTAGGGTCATTTAAATCGATAGATATTTGACGGATAAGTTTTAAGGCCATTTTTTAAAACACCCGTCTTTCTGGAGTACGGCAATTTGAATGGTTGAGATTCGACGTCAGACAGTCGAAAACATGTTTTTGCAAGCAATTCATTTACATAGTTGCGGTTAGACACCCGGTGTTACATTATGATAATATGCCACGTTGCAAGATTCCCGGGTTATCTTTTCGCGAAAATAGAACTTGACATCTGTTATTCTTCTTTTTTTTTTCTTCTTCTTATTTTCTCAACAGAAACAGTTTAAGGAGCAAACACGCTGCGAAACAAACACACGGCAAAACATGAATGCGTACACCAGAGGATAATAAAGTTGTTTGTACTTTGAACTTTGTGATAGTCAAGCAAATCATAATGAGAGTGATCAGAAGTTGGCAAGGAGAAAAAGATGGCGAAATTATTATCATTAACACTTCTTTTATATATTATTATAGTTATCATTATTGCTATTATTATTATTATTATTATTATTATTATTATATATTATTATTATTATTATTATTATTATTATATTATTATTATTATTATTATTATTATTATTATTATTATTATTATTATATTATTATTATTATTATATATTATTATTATTATTATTATTATTATTATTATTATTATTATTATTATTATTATTATTATTATTATTATTATTATTATTATTATATTATTATTATTATTATTATTATTATTATTATTATTATTATTATTATTATTATTTTATTATTATTATTATTATTATTTTATTATTATTATTATTATTATTATTATTATTATTATTATTATTATTATTATTATTATTATTATTATTATTATTATTATTATTATTATTATCATCATCATTATCATTTATTATAATTGCCTTGTGTAACGTTCATGCATAGATACACTTTTTCAAAGTTGTATAAATAACATTCATTGTTAATTTAACCATTTTCGTAACTTGTTCATTTGTTTAACGGATAAAATCTCAATTTTTTTTTACAGCGGTTAAATAATAAATTAATAGATTGAGCTTTATATAGCGCAATATCCACCAAATGTGCTCAAAGCGCTTTACAGGGGGTCCCTGATCAACAGCAATATTTAACATGTAGGACATGAGGCCTGTTAGGCGATATTACAATTTTTCGGACAAAGACAAAGCTGGTAACGGCCAGATACTCATTTTACACCTGAGTACGGTGAGCGAATGTGAGTAAAGAGCCTTTTCCAAGGACTCAACTATGCGCCGAGCGCGAGGCTCGAACCCGGACCTTCCGATCCGAAAGCGAGTGTCATACCACTAGACCACATAGCCGCACGGTTTTAGAGTAGGTTTTCAACACGGTCCAAAATATATATTCATTTAGACAAATTGATTCAGAGGTTGACACAATATATTTTTACAACTTTTGATAGAGAGACAGCTGAGAAAAACCAGAAAAACACGCGCCATTAATTTTAAAAAATAATCTGACTAGAAGTGTGTCTGAAAAGTAGTGACGCCTATCGGATATTTCCAATTGTATTGATATAAATAATAATGTAAAATTGAATGTAAGCTTCAATTTAATTACAAAACAGATCAAATGAACGTTTCGGGTTTCTCCTTTATCAACAAAACAGTATGAATGAAACACCACATATGAATGAGATGATGTGGTAGTGGCGTAGTATCTAGTATTCTATTTTAATTCGTGCTTCATTACAAAGGAGCATACTATTTCCTGCCAACCAATGTTTTGTGTATTCATCTTTACTACGCCGCTACCAAATCATCTCATTCATCTGTGGTCTTTCATTCATACTGTTTTGCTGATAAAGGGGAAACCCGAAACGTTCATTTGATCTGTTTTTGTAATTAAAGTGAAGCTTACATTCAATTTCAAATTATTATTTATTTCTTCGAGCTTCGAGCAGCAACATTTATATTACCCAATTGTATTGAATGCACCAGTATGCAATAATGTGCGGCTATGTGGTCTTGTGGTATGACACTCGCTTTCGAATCGGAGGGTCCTGGTTTCGAGCCTCGCTCTGCGCATAGTTAATTCCTTAGAAAAGACTCTTTACTCACATTTTCTCATTGTGCTCATGTGTAAAATGAGTACCTGGCCCTTTAACAGTGTTGTATCTGTCGGGAAAATTGTATTATCGCTTTTCAGGCGTCATGTCTCGCTCTTTATGTTACGTGTTGCTGTTGGTCAGGGGCCCTTTGTAAAGCGCTTTGAGCACGTTTAGTGGATCTTGCCATATATATATATATATATATATATATATATATATATAAATATATATATATATATATATATATATATATATATATATATATATATATATATATATATATATATATCGTTTCTTTAAAAAATATAGCGTTGCGGAGAACATTGTGCTTATTTGAGTCAATAAAAAAATTGATACGGCGCACAACTTTATTGAAAGATTTGAAAATTCGAAATGTATTTTTTACAGATAGATAAACAGATAACTTGATTTCCTTTTATAATTTAAAGTCAGTTTGAAAGTTCGTTGAGTCAAACAGATATCATAAAATATGTACCGACGACACTAAGAAACTCCTCAAAATCGACTAATTTTGACACTGTAAAAAGTTGTCAGTTTGCGTCATCTATTTATGACATCAAGTATTATTATTACTTCCGTTGTGTTGTTGATTTAGCGGTGATCAGTGTTATGTTCTAATTGCGTGTATGTTTGTATGTGTGCGTGTGTGTGTGTGTTGTGTGTGGTGTATACATGTGTGTGTTGGCATTTTTCAGCAAATCGTGGCATTCATAATGATATTATCCACTTGATCACATGAAGGTATTCGGATTTACACAAATTTTAAACAAGTTTCACCGATTAACAACGTCTACTAATATTACTGCTGATATTACGGTCGTTTTTATGCCATCGATGTGATAATTATTGCCCTGGAAAATATTTAGTTAAACGTTGTCGGTAAACTGTCAATTGTATCTGTCTAGCTTCTAGCCCGAACAAACTTGATATTTTTGGCGTCTGCTTCAGATTTTCATTTGACCTCAATAAGTTAGGTAAAGGGGAGACATTCCGAAAGTCCTACATCCCCAGTATTCTTTCAATTCGTATTTTCACCATTGATCTTTTGTCAGGCGTTCATTTATTCAATTTGTCACCATATAGATTTGTGAGGATTTTTTTTCTCTATTAGGGTTAGTCATAAGTCTCAGTAAAGGTGCTAGGGGGGAGACATTCCGAGAGCTCCTACAGCCCCAGTATTCTTTCAATTTGTATTTTCACCGTAGATATTTTGTCAGGCGTTTATTTATTCAATTTGTCATCATATAGAAGCATTTCTATAACTCTAGAACAAACCTTGATAGATTTGTGAAAGTTTAAAATCTCCTAATTTGACCATTGTTTTGATTCTCGGCCGCCATTTTAATTTGTGAAGTATTGAAAGGTAGTGCAAAGCAGTCTGAGAGTGTTTTTTTTTTCTATTAGGGTTAGTCATAATGCTAGAGTGTTTATTTTCCTATTAGGGTTAGTTAAGGGTACTCTGGGTTTTACTTTTTCTTGTGGTTAGTTGAGGGAATATTATTTAAGTTGTTTCCCTTTGTAGGAGCTTTCGGAAGGCTTCCCAAGTCAAGCGTGGTAAAGACTTGTGACTTATTGATATTGATATCTACTGATTGATAAACTAAAATCATGCTGAATAAAGTATGGCAGCGACAAGCACATCGATTAAAGTGTGCATCTAACCGTAATCAAGATAATCAAGAAAATGATTCAGGCAATATTGAATGAAAATAGTTCTTTCCCCGCGAAATTGCGGGCTTTTTACTAGTATATATATATATATATATATATATATATATATATATATATATATATATATATATATATATATATATTATAAAGTGCATCAGAACGTGCGCAATATATTCTTCCAAGCTGCTTTTTCTTGTTTATAAATCATATCATTTAAATGAACCTTTATTCAAATTGTCGGTCGAAGAAATAACTTCCGACCGATGTGGATTTCTTTGCAGGTCTGATGACCCAATTCTTTATGGACTCATAGTTTTAATGGAAATCTCAAATAATTGACGCAAAACATTGACCATTACAACAATGTTAAACTAGGCCCATGAGTGGGTTTGGATGTCAGACCTGCATATATGTACACGTCGCTTCAGACTCTTAATTGCTTTCAATAATTGGAATCAGTAGTCTGATGTCACGCCACCCGGCAACGGCGGCCATCTTGGTTCTAAACGGAGAAAATCATTACTTTTTATTCTTCATGCTGGCTAGAACTGTTCATATGCCTTGTGATCAGAATGTGTAAAATCCAAAACATGATCAAATTTATGTGGTTTTTTTTTCCTCTGGATATGCTTTTATGCTCGCCGGGGAAATATTTCATACGGGCGTCCGCCAATGTTCCAATAGTTTAGAGCCAGTGTTACTATGTTACCATGCGTCATTAGGAAGGAAGTGACGTTACGACTGTTGAAGAGTATTCCGGGCGTAGGTTAAGAAGAATACGCGACAAATCGCCACAAAGCGGTGTTATGTTGGGATGAGATATATGTGACCCATCGTCTCAAAACGGTATTATGTCGGAACGAACAAGATGCTTAAAAGGTGAATTTAATTTTAAAACTGGTTTTTAAAAAATAAACTGTTGGCATAAGCACCCTAAAATATGGTATCCATTCTTCTAAATATAACATACAAATTCAACACAAGTCTGATATTTCTGGCTATGAATTCAATTTTCAACATCTTAACCATCCCGACTTAATACCGTTTTGAGGCGAAGGGTCACATATGATAAAATATTAAATTTATAGTAGAGAATAATATGAGACTTGTGTTTGTTAAGTGTTTACGTTTCATTGAGCACAATGAATATAATTTCTTAAAGTGCACACCAAAATCTTACACGAAATGAAGTGAGTAGGATCGTGTCAGAAAACAATAGAGAATAAAAAATTCGCGTGGGCGATGGGGGCTCGAACCGTGGCCTTCGTTAAGTTATGGCCTGATACTGACCAAAAAATGACGTCAAAATGCCAGTCTTTTGCCACAAAAAAAAATCAAATCGTGAGTTGTATTCAATAGTTCAACCAATGAAATAACTTGTTTCCACGAGCTCTACTAACGACAACTCACTAAGTGGTGCAAAAACCAAATAATGACGTCAAACTGCCAGTCCTTTTGGATATCAATATCAGGCTATAACATAACGATGACTACGCTCGAACTCGCGACCTTACTGGTACGACGACTCACCCTGGCCGGGGAGAGCGTGACTCTACTGTATGAGCTATCCACCACTACTAAAAAAAAATATCACCTTCTGGCACTTTCCTACTAACTTCATTTCTTGTTATTATCAACATAAGTGCCTGCTCCACTCACTTTTCTGAATTACCAAAATCTAAGATTTTACAAATTTCCGTCATTTTAAGTGTAAAGCACCACAATGACATCTGGTTCTCCCCAACATAATACCGTTTTGAGTCGATGGATTACATGTTACAGACTACCTTATTGGTCTAATTTTTTTTCCAGCTTATCATACAAATGCGTCGAAAAGTCCATGTTTCAAATGCGACTATTCGGCTTTCCATGTCTTTATTTAGCATCCATGAATTCTTGTTAATAAACAAGAAGATGATTAGTTGGTTTTATATGGTTTGATCTTTGTGATCTATATTGGCAAACTGTCTACTATATACTTTGAATTTGTGTTGTATTTTAACTATACATTCCAATCTTAAACATTAACAAAAAATGAAGGGATTCAGAAAAGTGAATGAAGCAGGCACTTATATTGATAATGACTAGAAAAGAAGTGCGTGGAAAAGTACGGAAAGACAATAGAGAAAAAAAACTTCGCGACGTTAGAGGCAACTCCGCCTGGCCGGAGAGAGGGTACAGTCAGAGCCATCCGACGGATAACAATGTCGTCCTACGTTATAAAGAGTTGACATGTAACAATCCGAGTAAGATTTATTTATAGGCATGGCAGCAAACATCAAATTCGGTCCTTCGATAAATCTATGTTTGTAATCAGCTTTTTAAATTCAAGATTTCAAAACATAGTGCAGCTTTTGCTTTCTGTTTAACCCTCTGCTTACCAGCTATTTTCAGAATGTTTCTCAAAACTTCACACCCACCCAACACAAAAACAGACATTTCTTACTCAAACAGAAAAGCAACAAGCACATTCTATACATAATATTGTTCGACAATATGAGCTCAATTACAGAATGTCAAGTTTTTATAGCTATAGCAAAAAGAAATGAAATCTGGACGAGAAAAGTGACTGTTGCATCGTAACAAATGTGACGATTTTGCGGTAGGTGGTAAGGAGAGGGTTAAACTGGCGTGGTAAATTTTATAGATCAAATAAAATTGATTTTACATTTTTTTATACGGCCATTTTAAAATCGACCTAATTCGCAAATATCTAATTGCCCTATATCTGAAGGATAAAGATTTTAACGAACTGGCCGATTCCATAGCAAATAGACTTTATTTGCTCTTTCTTATATTAATGTAAAGACAACACGAATAAGTAGATGGATCTATAATAGTATTTCAAAAGGATATAAAAATGTGGCTTTACTGAATAATGTCATGACGTGAAGTCGTGCAAGTTGTGAAGGTTTCTAAGTTTGGAGCTGTTGATGTGATGTCTTCAGAAAGTTTGTTCCAATCTGGAGGCAATCGTTCAAGGGAAAGAATGAGAATTTCCGATAGCTAACAACAACTACTAATACTACAGTCGTGTGGTGACGTAAGAGGACAGAGGCGGGCTTTCTTGCTCTTCATTTCGTCGTTCGTCGTTCGACTTTGATTTCGTTAACTTGCTATTGTTATTCGGCTTCTGACCGGTAGGTCCCGGGTTCCAGTCCGGATCTAGTCGGCGTGGAATTGAATAATTAGAAAATTCTCTTCGCTCACATTCTTCTCACATCCCACTTAGGTATAAAATGAGTACCCGGCAGGTAACAGCGTTGTCTCTGTCTTTAAAATAAATTATAAACGTGTATTACAGGCGTCTTGTCTCGTCATACACGATGAATGTTTCTGTTGGCTGGAGACCCCTTATAAAGCGCTTTGAGCACATAATTTGTGACACTTTATAAGTAATCGGTATCATGTAGACTGAACGGATCTTAAAACAAAATTAACACTGAAAATGGATAGAATTCCATAAGTGTAGATCTTTATAATCACCATCAGCATCAGTATCATCATCATCATCATCATCATTGCCATTATTATTATCATTATTATTATTATTATTATTATTATTATTATTTTATTATTATTATTATTATTATTATTATTATTATTATTATTATTATTATTATCATTATATTTATTATTATTATTATTATTATTATTATTATTATTATTATTATTATTATTATTATTATTATTATTATTATTATTATTATTATTATTATTATTATCATATTATATCATATTATTATTATTATTATTATTTATTATTATTATTATTATTATTATTATTATTATTATTATTATTATTATTATTACTATTATTATTATTATTATTATTATTATTATTATTATTATTATTATTATTATTACCATCATCATCACCATCATCATCATCATCATCATCATCATCATCATCATCACCATCATCATCATCATCACCATCATCATCATCATCATCATCATCATCATCATCACCATCATCATCTTTGAATTTATAGTATTCTTTTGCGGGTTTAGATTTATTAAATGAGTTATATTTATCGCGCCAGCAAACTCACGAGCTTCCGAGTGAGTTATTCCGGGATAAAAAAAGAAAACGAATTCAATAAATCGAAACTCAAGAAAGAATACCTGTATTCCACCGTAGCTATCGTTATGTTATAGCCTGACACTGAAATCCAAAAGGACTGGCAGTTTGGCGTCATTAGTTGGTTTTTGCACCGCCTAGTGAGTTGTCGTTAGTAGAGCTTATGGAAACACGTTATTTCATTGGTTGAACTATTGAATACAACTCACGATTTATTTTCTTTTGTGCCAAAAGACTGGCGTTTTGACGTCATTTTTTGATCAGTGTTAGGCCATAATTTTACGAAAGCCACGATTCCACCCCTCAAAGAAATTTTCTTAGATATTTCATAAAATAAAATAATAAACAAAATTCCCTTTATTCATCCACATAGGGAATTTTTTTTAGGGTCTATTGCAAGGGAAGACTGGAATTACCCAGGCGTAGGCCGCAGTGCAGCGCCGCAAAGTGAGCCAAGGCGAGGTGACTTGCTTAAGGTCACACAGCGCGGCGGGTGATGGAACTCGGTACCTTTAATTCAGGTACGAAGCAAAGACCATACCACTGAGCCACGCTATCCCATAACCAATAATTTGTAAAAATGCTTCATTTTTTAATAAATTCAAGTTATCTATAGGTAGGGATGATTGAAGCCTTGTCCATACTTAATTTCGTAAGACAAAAAAAAAGGAGTTGCAAATCAAAGTGATTTTAATAGGGACATTTTTGCTGCTGGAAGAATAAGAAACTGAATTCACCTCCTTAATAAAGCATTTTTCTATTTCAAATAATGATATAACATGTATTATATATGTATAATATATATATACGCATATTTGTATTATAAGTATGAGTCCATTTTACTGTTCTAATAAAACTGGAGCTTTTATACAGCACAATATCCATTGCAAAAAGCGCTTTACAAGGGGTCTCTGGCCAAACAGCAACACGTAATATCAACGAGACATGACGCCTATTAGGCGATATTGCATTTTTTTCGGACAGAGACAACATTTTACACATGAGTACAGTGAAGGATGTGAGTAAAGAGCCTTTTCCAAGGACTCAATTATGCGAGGCTCGAACCCAGGACCATCCGATCCGAAAGCGAGTGTCCTACCACAAGACTACATAGCCGCACAATAAGATAATCACAAATTTTACTCGAGATCTCGAAATAGGAAACCCGAGTAACCACTTTTGGAAAACGGGATTTGATTCTTATTTATTCCACTTATGGATCAGCCTGGCTCAGCGGTACGGTCTTTGCGTCGTACCCAAACGATACCGAGTTCGAATACCTGCTGCTCTGCGTGGCCATGAGCAAGTCACCTCGCCCTAGCTCAATTTGCGGCGCTGCACTGAGGCTCATGCCTGTCTTATTCCAGTCTTCCTTTGAGGGGAATAGAGACAAATTTCCCCTTTGGTACGAATATAGGGAATTTTTTCTCTAAGTTTATCGAGTGTGCTTTTAAATCAAAATATTATGCAAATATGAATAAGAGAGCGGATTAGAAAACCGTCCAAGCCGATTACGAATTATAACAACATATCATAATCTCCAGATGTACTCGTCAAATTTCCTGGATAGTTTAAATACGTTATATTACATCATAAGAGGCGATTATATCATCTATAAAAAGAATATTGTCAGTCTGTCTGTCTGTCTGTCTGTCTGTCTGTCTGCCTGCCTGACTGTTTGTCTGTCCGTCGGTCCAACTGTCCGTCTGTTGTTCGGTCTGCCCGTCTGTCTGTCTGTATGTCTGTCCGTATTTCTGTTTGTCTGTCCGTCTGTCTGTCCGTCTGTCTGTCTTTCTGTCTGGCTGCCTGGCTGTCTGTCCGTCTGTCCGTCTGTCTATCTGTCTATCTGTCTGTCCGTCTGAATATTTGGCTGTCTGTCTATCTGTCTGTCTGTCCGTCTGTCTGTATGTATGTCCGTCTTTCCGTCTGTCTGTCTGTCTGGATGGCTGACTATGGATAAAGAGGACATATCAAGTAATTGATATTGAATCTGAAACAATTAGTGTTGCGTAATATTTGTACTTACCTAGAATTAGCTTCGTGAATCTAAAAGTAATGAAATTGAAAGTAATTTGAGTAGTAAAAATAAAGAAAATGTTGAATGAATAAAAAAGAAGTAAAGAAAGTGGATGGATAGACAGGTAATCCGATAGATAGATGAACAGATTATTAGACAGATAGACAAGTGGGTAGATAGATAGATAGATAGATAGATAGATAGATAGATAGATAGATAGATAGATAGATAGATAGATAGATAGATAGATAGATAGATAGATAGATAGATAGATAGATAGATAGATAGATAGATGGATAGATTTGAGCACTCTTGATCGAAGCATACGCCAAGCTGCACTGATGAGGAGTCATTCGTCGAAACAATGCCGTCTGCAGATGTATTCTATATAGATAGCTAGATAGATAGATAAAGAGGTAGGTTTGTTGGTAGGTAGACAGATAAATAGATAGATAAGTAGATCTGGAAGGAACGATAGTGACGTGACTCAGCTTTGTTATTATTTTTTACACAGTCTGTTGGCTGATTAGTTCTCACTAAATTCTATTAATCATAATATTATAAACGTTAAAGGTTATATATGACTTTGTGTGATCGTATATTGTATGTGGTTGGCGGATGTTGTGAGTATTTTAACTACACGCATAACTTTAATATTTTATTTGCTGTTCATTCCAATCCCAATTTTCATTGTGTCTACTTAGTGTAGTGTGCAGGCGCTTGGGTGTGTGTAGGTATGTGTGTTTAGTGTCTTGTGGAGGGTTTTTTGTTTTGTTTTTTGTATGTGCCTGTGTAGGAGTGTTTGCGTATGTGTGTATAGGTGTGTTTATAAACATGTGTGTGTGTTGTGTGTGTGTGTGTGTGTGTGTGTGTGTGTGTGTGTAGGATTGCGTAGTATTTATTGATGTCGTGGGAGGATGCATCATTGATATTAATCTATGGATATTATTGGTTTTAGATTTGAACAAACAACAATCTGTCTAGCTAATACTGCTAATCCGAATCAGCTGGGAATCGGACCTCCTTAAGTCGTCTGCGAACTCTGAAAAAACAGGTATTTAAATTTTGGCCACAAAACTCGTCCTTCAATTATAGATCGATTACAATGCCACTTATCTTGGCAAAACCTCTAAAATCTGGGACTTGTGAAGTCCCAGGTTTGAGAGTGTTTTACAAAGATTAGGGTCATTTTAATTGGTCGATATTTGAAGGACGAGTTTTGTCGCCAAATTTTAAATAGGTGTTTGTTTTTGTTTGTTTTTTTCAAAATACGCCAATATTGAATTCTTTCTTTTTCCGCCCGGAAATAAACTAGACATGGAAATAATATCTAAGATAGCTATTATAGATTATATGGGATTACTCTATTTCTCTACACATTCAATCATTGTACGAATATACATTCATAAAAGACGGATTAAAGCTGTGGTACAAAAAGGTGCTATCTAAACAATTGGCTGAATGAAAATCACACATCACACCAACTCATGCGCATAAAGCACAACGCTTATTAATTATCGTCGCCCAGTGTGTTTTCCGTACTTGTAATTATTATAATTTTGTCGCCATTCAAGAAAATTGGGCTGCAAACGTGTCCACTTGATAAAAGGGTAGCCCAAGTCACCAGAAACACATTATATTATAATACAGACCTGGCTACTTGAGAAATTTTAAAATTCGTAATTTTTGGATATAGAATTTTAAAAAAGTATATTCTATTTTATATATGTGTGTGTGGATCTGTTGTGTTTTTTTTTTTTTTTTGTATGTGTGTGTGGGTGAGTGGGTGGGTGGTTGTGCGTGTGAGTTGATTGTTAAGCGCTGCAGAGTAGTTTTAAGAGGATGCTTAGGCGCTATAGGAATATATTGTTACCACCATCATCATTATTATTAGAGTTGAATTTAATATTCAACAATTTACCCTCACAAGGATTAAATAACACATCAAAACCCATAAAATAATGTATCTAATCTGGCATCTTCTTTATTTTCATTCATTTTTTATGAATCGCAGATGCTCATGAAGTTCTGAAATTGGAGCCAAAATTTCGAAAGTAAACGAATTTTTCCGTAATAGTAGGTCTGCATAATATAGGACGAAGGCACTGATACAAACCAAGTATTCATTTTACACTCAATTTATATATATATTATATATATATATATATATATATATATATATATATATATATATAGAGAGAGAGAGAGAGAGAGAAAGAGAGAGAGAGAGAGAGAGAGAGAGAGAGAGAGAGAGAGAGAGAGAGAGAGAGAGACGAGGGTGAAAATCAGGAAAAGTTAAGAGGCTTTTGTCGCCATAGTATAAATGTTGAAAATTTGAAATGTTACTACAATTCGGCGCGTTTAATGAGTTTATATACACAATTGTTTCTGGAAAATCTGTTTAAAATAATTAACAACTCTATGATTATTTTATTTAGAGCACAGCATATTTGTCATATCGAATAGTTTGGACGTATTTCTCAAATGATGTCATCTGTAGATCTTCGAATTGACACTTTTAAACTTTGTTTTCGTATATAAAAAATATAAAAAATTTAGCTTTTATGTAGCGCAATATCCACTAAATGTGCTCAAGGCGCTTTACAAGGGGTCCCTAGTCAATAGTAACATTTAACATGAAGGACCGACATTACGCCTGTTAAGCGACATTACATTTTTTCGGACAAAGACAACGCTGTGAGAGAATGTGAGTTAAGAGTCTTTTCCAAGGACTCAACTATGCGCCGTGCGAGGCTCGAACCCAGGACCTTCCGATCCGAAAGCGAGTGTCATACCACTAGACCACATAGCCGCACGTGTAAAATGTTTACTACCCTTATAAAACCACTTTGGACATAAGTAACAAATGTTGTAATCCACTGGACTCAAGACAGGACTAAAAGGAGACCATTCATCTTTAGAACCAAATCAAATGCCATTTTCTCTGAAAAGTAAGACTGTGTAATGTTACTAGTGACGAAAGTTGTTGAAAAACAAATGAACGATCGGGACAAAGTGAAACAAAGTCTGGAAAAGGTTGGGTATTATCCTCTCTCTAACAACGTTACAAGATTTTGCGCGTTAACTTTTATGGTTAAATTGTCGATGACATGTTTTCCTTTTCCAACTTACTCCAGCCGTAACTTGCGTTATCTTATAGATATTATGCGCTTGGCTTATAAGCTCATAACATTGCCATCCGGAAGTATAACGGACCAACACACAAAACTGTGTGTATCCATGAACGTTTATAGTCAGTTAATACAGTTCAGTGAACATTACTCATAAACGTGGATGGCAAAAAACAATAACAAAGACCTGAGTGACGTCATCTTTGAACAACTCGTATTGATATATAGTATCAGATGACGTCACTCAGGCCTTTGTTATGGTTTTTGCCATCCGCGTTTGTGAGTTGTTCTCACTAAACTGTATTAACCAGGCTATAAAAGTTCATGGTTACACAGAGTTTGTGTGTTGATCCGTTATACTTCCGGATGGCAATGTTGTGAACTCCTTGGCCAAGCGCATTCTATATATAGATAGTATGCAGATGACGTCACTCAGGCTTTTGTTATTGTTTTTGCCATCCGCGTTTGTGAGTTGTTCTCACTAAACTGTATTAACAAGACTATAAAAGTTCATGGTTACACACAGTTTGTGTGTTGGTCCGTTATACTTCCGGATGGCAATGTTGTGAACTCCTTGGCCAAGCGCCTTCTATCTATAGCCTGTGATCGTAGCCATCGTTAAGTTATAGATAGTATGCAGATGACGTCACTCAGGCTTTTGTTATTGTTTTTGCCATCCGCGTTTGTGAGTTGTTCTCACTAAACTGTATTAACCAGACTATAAAAGTTCATGGTTACACATGGTTTGTGTGTTGGTCCGTTATACTTCCGGATGGCAATGTTGTGAACTCCTTGGCCAAGCGCATTCTATCTTTCGCCTGACACCTAAACCCAAAAAGACTGGCATTTTGATGTCATTATTTGGTTTTTGCACCGCCGAGTGAGTTGTCGTTAGTAGTGCTCATGGAAACAAGTGGTCCCATTGGTTTAACAATTGAATACAACTCACAATTTGCCATCCTTGGAGCATTTATCTTTATAGATAGTTCGAAGATGACGTCACTCAGATCTTTGTTATTGTTTTTTGACATCCGCGTTTATGAGTAATGCTCACTGAACTGTATTAATCCGACTATAAACGTTCATGGATACACACAGTTTTGTGTGTTGGTCCGTTATACTTCCGGATGGCAATGTTATGAGCTTCTTAGTCAAGCGCATACTATCTATACGCTTTGTAAATTTCTGTATAAGACCTGAATACGCGTTCCACGTACAATTTATTTGTCGATTTCCGGCAATAGTGGGAGGCATAGTGTTGATTTAAAAAAAATAAACTGATCAACACAATGTTTTTTTCTGTCACAAACTCCTATCATAGTGTTGGGATCGCTTCTTTTCGTGGCTTGGCGTTGCATCTTTCAGACACACGCTCCGAACAGTCCTGTCAGTTAGTGGGAGTGTGTTCAAAAACAATTTGCTACATACTGATTTCCTCGCTCCATTTAGTTTGAAAAAATATTTTAAAACTGATCTTCTCTGAGCAGAATGTTCCGACGAGCGGATATCGACAAGTGTCTTAATAAAGATGCGCTTTTCTTCCCAAGTCTGTAATTCATTCCAAAAGAAATGAATAATAATATGCTGTCTGTCTTCCCCTGTTACTTCGATACACCTGATTCCTATTCCTTTGCAATAGCATCTTTCTTTCAATATCTTCGCTTCCTTTTCAACATATTTGCATTTCTTTGATGAATCGTATTTTCTTCCAACATAACATTTTCCGGCTTGTCTTTTTTGTTTGTCATCAGTTTTGCTACATTTAATTAGCCGATTAGTTGTGTTTACTATTTGGTCATATGTCGTATCCAAGTGATTCGAGTTTGAAATTTCCCGTAGTGTCTCCACAACTTCTTCACTGTGAGGCCTGTTTGAAGGAGTGACGTCGTTCAATAGAATATTGATGGTGTCGTGTATAGGGAAGGTTGATATCATTTCTGAGTCGTCTTGGATTGTTTGATCCTAGAAATAAATAAGTAACAGTAACATTGACAATATGAAACCTTTCGAATGATGATTATAATCAGTTTAGTACATATTCATCATCTAGCACCCGTATGCATTTCTGCTTGTATTCTTCATGAACTTTTAATGCATTACGCAAAGACTTATAATCATATTTTTAAAACCAGTTACCGGGAAGGAAAAGACGTGTGCAGTTAAGATTAAAATATTTGAAATAGCTAGATCAATTTGTCTTACAAGAAAACAAAACAAAAGAAACAAAAACGGATAAAGCTGAAAGACTATAAGTTTTCACAGCCTTCTATTAGTTATGGAAACACATTGTCAATACCTTGATCATCAGTTTTATGTGAAGTGTTTGACCCAATGCTGTCCGATAGTTGTTCATTTATTGTGTTGAGGAAGGCTTATTGAGGTCGATCATTCTGATCAGTTTGAGGTTGTATTTCGAAGTCTGGTTGAGGAACAAGAAAACAAGCATTCTATCCAATAAAATCAGTATGTTATCGAATGGCTTCCTATCATAGTCATATTTTATCAAAGGTAATGAATTAGATAATCAGAAAATTAAATTAGGTAGGCATTGGATAAATGAATGTTCGGAACTGTTTCACTGACGAACTTTGTTATATTTGACTTTTTAATTCAGAACTGAATCATTTATTTGTATAACAATATTACTATAAATCGTTCTTGATTATCAATTGAGATTATACATTGGAACATTTTAGATTCGTACATATATTTACCAACAATATTCTCACTGCACAGAAACCATTTAACTAGTGTTTTTTTAAAAATAAGGATTGATTGAAAAATGTTTTATACCTTTAATAGTATTGTCCGCCTCACCAGTGCAGTTGTTATGTGGTGTAGCCGGTATTCAAAATAAGTCAAGATCGGTCTCTAGTATGACTGAGTTGGAGGTTCCAATCATTAATCTCTTTAATGCAGGAGAAGGGCTGTCTGGCGAAGCTTTTCGTTTTGTCATCTCCACCATCATTCTTTCTCTTTGAAGAGGAAACGTGTTTGATTCTATCATTTTTTCTTGGATTCTTGGAATTTGAATCAGAGCTATATGCCAATGTAAACGCTTGTAGATATTAATGTCATTTATAACCTGCAATAATAAAAGTAGTAAAACAAATGGCGTGATGCGGGTAGTGGGTAGCGCTAAAACAAATCGTATTATGTTTTTGTGTGGTAGGAAGGGGTAGGGGTTAAAAGATGGCACCATATCAGGATAACATCGACGTGTCATAATGATGACGTGATATAATGCCATCGGCTGATTACTGATTGTCATGATCATGTCATACACCTCCTACCTGTTATCCAATAAATTTTAAGGACAGAATCGTTCCATATTCTTGACGGCGGGGAAAGTTTGTTTTTTTTTAAAACTAGTTGTGGGGGAGAACGGATGGTCGGGGTATTTTTACAGTTTGCAGTCAATCCCTTTTTTTGTACATTGTCTTTGCGATTACAAATGAGGCATCCGGGAAATAATGGGTTGAGAAATTGATTATTCAGTTATAATAATTATAATAATACATGACATTTATAACGCGCATTTTCATCACTGGGTGATGCTCAATTCGCGAAACAATAATACAGTGACATTCATTACAAATGAAACATTATACATACTACATCAACATAATATTATCATTATACAACAATGTAATAACTAAACATAAAGTCATTAATACAAGATATGTTATAATACATCCACATGCTATGTCAAAATACGGAAATAATATGAAATAATGATATAATAACATAAACTAAATTAACATTCATATTGGGGTCAAATTACAAAGATGCATTAATCAAGATGTGTTTTAATAAAGAGATGGTGTTTTAACTTTGATTTAAATATTGATAAGGACTGTGCTTCTCTTATTCTTTTAGGAAGAGAGTTCCAGATGGAAGGTCCGACGTGACTGAACGATCTGCCGCCGTAAAATTTAATTTATATTTATTTGTAACAATTATTTTTGTAGAATCTAGTGCAGAACGTAGACTCCTCGTTGGCTTATAAATTTCTAAAAAATCAGTAATATACAATGGTGCTTCATCATTAAGGCACTTATAGCACATACTGCTAGTTTGAATTCGATTCTCACTTTAACTGGTAACTAATGCAGCTCATACAAAAGTGGCAACGAGTAGGATGTTCTCTTCTTTCTTAAAATCAATTTAGCAGCCGCATTCTGGATACTTTGAAGGCGTGATATTTTATCGTTGCTTACATTCGAGATTAACGAGTTACAGTAATCTATTTTAGATAGTATGAAAGATGTTATTAGTTTGCATGTTACTTCTCTTGTTAGGAAAGGTCTAACTGACGCAATTCTTTTTAAGCCTATTGTCAAACTTCTACATAGAGAATCAAACTGTTCCTGCATAGTCATATGTTGATCTAGCATTACCCCGAGGTTTTTCACACACGTTGAGAGGTTAATTGTGCACCCATTTATATTTAGAGTAAACTTCAGAAAATCATCTTTCAAAACACTTTTTCTACCACACACCATCACCTCTGTCTTTTCATTATTCAGCTTTAACTTGTTAATTTCCATCCAGCATTTAACATCTCTAATACAGTCTTCAACACGGGTAATTAATGATGGGATATTACTAGGGATATCGCTTACATAGATCTGAGTGTCATCAGCATAGAAATGATACATTAATTTATTTTTAACAAAAATATCCGAAAGAGGTTGAGTATAAAGAGTAAAAATAACAGGACCAAGGACAGACCCCTGCGGAACGCCGTAATTTAGTAGTTGTGGTATGTATTGATGCTCAAAATGATAATAATATTTTAATATTCTAGGCCAATAGATGTCAATACAACACTATGAATTGTAAAACAAACTATACAAGTTACAATAGTAAACACGAATGTTACCCACCGTCTCAAAACGGTATTATGTCGGGATGAACGGGATATCGAAATTAAATTTTAAAAATAAAAGAATGAGACAAAAGAATAGAATATTTTGCAATTCAAGAAATAGTAATTGTTCCCCACTATAATGAAAAGAAACGAACCCCAAGTTTGATATGTGTGGCTGGCTATAAAGTCAACATCTACCATCATCCCGACATAATACCACTTGGAGACGATGGGTCACAATTGTATTAATCCACGAACACCCGTTATACATCATTTACAAGACGTATTTCGATCACTTTACAGAGGATAGTGCAGTACTTCTCCGTCTAGCTTGAAGTAAAAACCAGATGATCAAAGCTCTGAACTAACATCACAGAAGTTTGATCATCTTGAAACAAAAGAGTAGGAGGGCGCGTTTATCTCTGAAGTTGACATCAGAGGTTTGATCAGCGGATTGGCAAAAAAAGTTACTTCAGAGGTTTGTTCAACGGGCAATCGATATATTGCTTTCCATTGTGAAATCTATTCAGTTAAATGTTTTATTTTGTTTGACTGTAGTCAACTCTATTACGTGGATTTCTAGCGAAAACTAAAAACCAGACGCAAGTTTAGAAAATTTTGTTATCGTGATTTACTAACGATTTTGTTATAGAACGACGTGTTCATACATACAGGTCTGACATCCGAACCCAATTATGGTTCTATGGACAATATTTTGCGCCATTTCTTTGAAATTTCCATTACAACAATGATCCCATAAGACATTGGGTTATCAGGCCTGCAAGTAAGTGGAAGTCAGTATAAAAAGAACTAAATTGACGTCATTCAGCTCATTGTTATTTTCAAATAACAATTTTAATTAGTTCTCCCTATATTATATCGATCGGACTATAGATAGAATGAAGTTGACGTCACTCGGGTCTGTGTTATTGTTTTTTGCCATCCACGTTTATGAGTAATTCTCACTGAATTGTATTATCCAGAGTATAAAAGTTCATGGTTACACATAGTTTTGTTTGTTGGTCCGTTATACTTCCGATGGCAATGTTGTGAGCTTCTTAGCCAAGCGCTTACTATCTATAACTTTTAAGATTACACATAGTTTTGTGTTATATCCGGCTGGCCTCATGTTAAGGGCATTTCACCTAAATGCATAATATTATTAACCGCCAAAATTTTCTTTCTTAACCTTAACCAATAAAATATTTTTAATTAAAGTTAGCAAGGTATCAACTTTAGGGCTTGTAAAATTCTGGATTGTTCTGAGTTCCGTTTTGTAGTGAAACAGTTTTATATTACTTTATTCCTGGGTTTTTTCGCACCCAATCAGAGGTCCTAATAGCTCAGTTGGTAGAACAATCGCTTCACAATCAAAGGGACCTAGATCGATCCCAGGTGCAGTCTCATTCCAAGACAAAGACAGAAGCATATTGGAAAAACAGATATGGGGTGGGGATAGAAGACACAGTAAGTATTTCCCTGCCCACGATGGGAGGGACACCACATTTCTGCACCCTCTCTGTTGAGGGATCTCTACCCAAGATTTTAAAAAAGCAACAAAACAAAAACAGTATAAATTAATGCATTGCAACCTCTGGATAACGACAACCCCTGGATAGCGATATTGACCTGTCGTCAATAATTTTTTGCTCTATGTTATAACTAATAGATTTACACTGTGTTACCGTTAATTAATGCAACTAAACTAGTGTGTAGGAGTGATAATTAATATTGTATTTTCGCCTGGCAGTAAGTAGACACAACCAAATATTAACAGGAATCAATAACTCATAATTGATACTCATGTTCCTATAAAAATGTTCATTCATTATCTTTACATATATGTTCGCTGAGTTTTTTGGATGTTGTTTTGTTAGTGTTTCTAAATGTTGAGGTGTGGAGGTTGTATATGTAGGACTAACGGAAAATAATTTCAAAACAAGATACACCTCCACACCTCAACATTTAGAAACACTAACAAAAAAACATCCACAAAACTCAGCGAACATATTTGGAAATTAAAAGACAACAAACTAGACCACAACATTTCATGGATAATTTTATCTAAAGCAACAAGATACACACCAACATCAAAACAATGTAGCTTATGTCTGGAAGAGAAATATACTATAATCAAACACCCTCATGAAGCCACACTCAACACGAAAAATGAGATGTACGGTACGTGTCCACTTCGCCGGAAGTTCTTGTTAATCAACTACAAACCGGAACCACTCCAACAAACAACAACAGTCAACAAACCAACTCAGTCCTGACGATGGCTAATTAGGCCTGAAACATTAATGTAGACTGTCTCAAACATTGTGGTAAATATTAAGATAATATATATATATATTATATATATATTATATATATATATATTATATATATATATATATATATATATATATATATATATATATATATATATATTATATATATATATTATGTATTAGTATTGTATATATAATATTATGCCTTCAAAATGAATGAATTACCTTGCAAAGTACATTTACCAATGTGCTATCGCAAATACATCATAGTTCTATTTTAGTATTTATATGCATTGATTATTATGTTCTCATTGCTACATATCTTTCCCATCCTACTAACTCATCCCATTGATTGAATTACGGATTAACTCATGTGGATGGTGGTGATGTCAAGGGTATTAATTGAAATCCCTCACGACCCCACTATTCATTGAATATTAAAATGTTTCAACATAGTCAAAGATTTGCTCCAGTAAGTATTTTCACAGATCGGTTATGAACAAAACCTTCAGTGTTGAATGACCCAGTATGAATCGGGGTAATCACGCAGCAGATCACAGCACAGACTACTGACCAGAACGGCTACTGTCTGCTATAACGGAAAACCTTTCACGCCAACCAGTTAAGGCCATTCAAAAGAAAAAATTAATAGTTTTGTGATACGGGTGAAAATTAATACCCATAAAATATATTAATGAATTAAAACCCGCACTATTATTCTTTGGCAAATTATATGTTAACTTGTTATTTTATGAGACAATTCTGTTAATTTATCTAAAATACATTTTCTTTAATGGAGATTAATACTTACCTTCTGAACCTTCATTTCCCTATACCACGTGCCAATACTCTACTACTACACTATTACCTATTTCTTTAAACCTAAAACATTCTCTTACTATCAGTCAAGTATCAGGAGTTTTTTCCCCGAACAATAAAAGGGAAATAAAAGCGGCACCCGACGCTAGTCTATAGATAGTATGCAGATGACGTCACTCAGGCCTTTGTTATTGTTTTTGCCATCCGCGTCTGTGAGTTGTTCTCACTAAACTGTATTAACAAGACTATAGAAGTTCATGGTTACACAGAGTTTGTGTGTTGGTCCGTTATACTTCCGGATGGCAATGTTGTGAACTCCTTGGCCAAGCGCATTCTATCTATAGGGAAACTATTTGACTCCTATCTATACCTATCTCCTTCCTTGCCACCCTCCCACATAGACGTGACAACCTAGTTGATTTTCTTTGCCGCATATTTCGTCTTTTTGATTTAGAAAAAAAAATTAAGAAAAAAAGTCTTTGTCGCATCTTTCGTCTTGTTAAAAAAATAATTGAGTTTTGCCGTTTAAAAAAAACAACATCTGGCATACGATTAGTAGCTAATTTTAATGTTTAGCAGAATCGATTGATGTACGAAGACCAAAATTTTAAAAATCAACAACAAACTTTAGGATAAATGATACAGTGGAATCCGCATGAATTCAAAACTCTTAAAGTCACCTCCAATATCAGGATTCCACTGTATTGATAAACTAAGATAACCTCCAACACCGTCCAAAATTCTCTTAAGCAAGTTTAAGGTTTAAAATATTTGGGCGTTGGTTGTTTTATCTACATTTGAACAGGGCGGATGTTTGTTTTCAGTGTACGCCAGACACGCTCAAATATCACAATATTATGTTAACAATTTTATCGACCCAACCCTCCGTTCAAATAGAAGTCTCAACTAATTTATTGGGAGGCCTTCCGAAAGCTCCTAGAAATGGAAACAACTCAAATAATATTCTCTCAACTAACCCCAAGAAAAAAATAAAATCTATTATGTTTTACTAACCCTAATAGGAAAAACAAACACCCTAGCACCTTTGCTAACACTTAATACTAACCCTAATAGAAAAAAAATCCTCCGATCTCGAGCTATCAAAATGGCGGCCGAGAATCAAAACAATGGTCAAATCAGGAAATTTAAACTTTAAAAAATCTATCAAGGTTTGTTCCAGATTTTTTAAATGCTTCTGTATGATGACAAATTGAATGAATAAAAGCATGACAAAAGATAAACGGTGAAAATACAAATTGAAAGAATACTGGGGATGTAGGAGCTTTCGGAATATCTCCCAATTTATTTTATAGGCCTGTAAATGAGTCCTATAAAATTGACTGAAACTGAACCTCACTGAAATCCTTCGTATCGGAAAAATCCAAAAAATCGAAATGAATAGAAAACAGCACGCTCGCTTGAGCAAAACGATGGCAGAAAACTAATTTACGTGAGAATTAATTAGGCTACTTATAATTGTTTCTTATAATTAGGTACCCAATTAGTGAAGAAACGGTCAACCAGTTTGCTTACAACGCGAGTCAATCAAGATGTGCTTGTAGCAATCATATAACTTTCGATTTTAAGGTGTCTAAATAACGCACTTCCGGCGTTCGCATTTTACTTTTTCATACGTTTAGGTTCCACGAGTAAATGTGGTCAATTTTGGCTTAGACGAAACAGTGAAATTTATCGCTTGGCGGCTCAGTTAAAATTGGCTACCATTGGGATTGTCACGTCTATGTGGGAGAGTGGCAAGTAGGAGTAGACAGATAGGAGTCAGACAGTTTCCCCAAAGACTAGTGTCTGGTGCCGCTTTTATTTTTCCCTTTTATTGTCGGTTAAAGCTCCTGACACTTGACTGATAGTAAGAGAATGTTTTAGGTTTAAAGACATTGGTAGTAGAGTAGTGGTAGATTATTGGCACGTTACATAGGGATAGGTAGGTTCAAAAGGTAAGTATTAATCCCCGTTAAAGAAAATGTACTTTAATATAAATCGACTGAATTGCCTCATACAATAACAAGTTAACACATAATTAGCCAAAGAATAATAGTGCTTGTTTAATTAAATTTAGACTATGAGTATTTAACCTCCACCCGTATCACAAACTATTCATTGTGTTACTGAGTGGGCTTAATTCCGTTATATCGGACAGGAGTCGTTCTGGTTCAGTAGTTTCAGCCGATCGCTTGCCAGATTTTACTCTCTATCATAGGTAGCCAAGTTCTCGCTGGTTAATCGGTGACCTGATGCATATGCCGTTCTGTTTGGTCCGTCACAGGATGAAGTTCAGTCCGTACCCCCGATGTAGATGTGGTTAATAACCGATGCAGGTTTCGTTAATAACCGATCCTTGTTCTCACATGTTTCTCGCTATGTAAGAACTTTCGGTTCCCTATGAGCAGTGAGCTCTAAGTAGATGAAATGGGAGAGAATTTTTTCCCCACTGTCATAGTTTATATCCGTTTTTCTCGGGAGTTGGAGAATCACAAGGAGCCAACAATATTCCAGGATTGGGTTTGCCTGTTTACTATTGGTTGTTTCTGTAGATCAATCGTGTTCTGGTGTACTAGCTGTAACGTTGTAATCTGGTGAATTCCTAATAAGTCGGTTATGTGCCCGTTACCATTGACGACTTAACACATGATTAGCACCTAGGTGAGAATATGCGGTGTCATTGTGATGTACAAAATAGATCTGAATTATAAAAAAAATGTAACTTATATTGTGTCGTAACGAATGGTGACGATTTTGCTGTCGGTTGAGAGGGTTGACCTTATTCAAATAAATTGAATATTTCTGACATTTTCATATTTTTTGACTTCCCCATACGCACACCTGTGACCTGCCGTCTATTAGGTCGATGCGAACAATATGTTAAATAGTAATTTTAATATTAAACCATGTCAACCTATCACATCAAGACAAACATTCGTCGATTGAATATTATACGGTTTTAGGTCTCAATTCCTAAAAAAATATCATGAGCTTTTATATAGCGCAATATCCACAAACGTACTTGCTCAAATCGCTTTAAAAAGTGGTTCTTTTGGCCGACAGACAATATTTAACATGTAGGACGGGACATGATGTATATTAGGCGATATTTTTTTAAAAATTTCGGACAGAGACAACACTATTAACGCCAGTACTCATTTTACATCTGAGTACGGTAGAAACGTGAGTAAAGAGCCTTTTAGGACTCAACTATGCGCCGAAATGGTCATATTATCTGGATATTACTTATGATACTTTCCACTTAATATATATTTAGACATATATAATATATATATATTTATATATAAAACATATTTAATATTAAAATATACAGA
>NC_088360.1:100916263-100921263 GCF_034508935.2 Berghia stephanieae
TAGTAGTAGTAGTAGTAGTAGTAGTAGTAATAGTAGATGTAATAATAGGACGATAATTTTGTACTACACAAGCAACAAAGTGTTTTCATCAACAAAGTCGAATTATCAATAATTTCTGATGAAGTACAGAGAAGCAAAAAAGAAGAAAAAAGAAGAAAAAGAAGAAAAAAGAAACGCAATATATTCAAAGGGACACAAATGTGATGAACATAAACTGTTTTAGTTATTTAATAGTTGTTTCCCTTTATATAAGGGAATTCATCGATTTTCGGTCCCACTCTGGAAAGTAGCCCTGATTCATAATAAAATTTGTGACTACATGCTGATGTAACAAAATGGTAATAATAATTTAAAAAATAATAATAATTCCCTTTACTCGTCCCCAATGGGAAATTTGTCTTTAGGGTCTATTCAAAGGGAAGACTGGAATAACCCAGGCGTCAGCCGCAGTGCAGCGCAGCAAAGTGAGCTAGGGCTAGGTGACTTGCTCAAGGCCACACAACGCAGCGGCGGGTGATCGAACTCGTTACCTTTTGGGTGCGAAGCAAAGACCGTACCGCTGAGCCACGCTGCCCTAATAATAATATAATAATAATAATAATAATAATAATAATATAATAATAATAATAATAATATAATAATAATAATAATAATAAACAATAATGATGATAATAATAATAATAATAATAATAATAATAATAATAATAATAATAATAATAATAATAATAATAATAATATAATATGATAATAATAATAATAATAATAATAATAATAATAATAATAATAATAATATTTAATAATAATTTTTGAGGATGATGATGGATGATGATGATGATGATGATGATGATGATGATGATGATGATGATGATGATGATGATGATGATGATGATATAAACACGCGATGTTGCAAACCACCGCACATCAAAAGGATATCGACAAGAAGCTTTTCCATGGGGTCCATGACATAGAAACCGCTGGCAATGTACACTTGGAAGATCCAATGATGAACGAAATCAACCAGAGTCTGGAACTGTAACATCAACTCCATGTCTTCGAAGATAGAATAAATAAATAAAAAATAAAATAAATAAAATTCCCTTTATTCATCCCCAAGGGGAAATTTGTCTATAGGGTCTATTCCAAGGGAAGACTGGAATAACCAGAGCAGCACCGCAAAGTGAGCTAGGGTGAGGTGACTTGCTCAAGGCCACACAACGCAGTGGCAGGTGATTGAACTCGGTACCTTTTGGGTACGAAGCAAAGGCTGTACCACTGAGCCGCTACTATAACTCTTATTATAAGATTTATTTTACAAAGAAATTTTGTTGCATATCTTTATATATGCCTTATATATGTGCCTTGTTGTCTTAAAACGGTTGTATGTAGAGGTGACCCTGATGCTTAAACTTGAAATTTTAGCTTGCTTGACCTATAAAATTTGAGTTCAATGCATTCGTTAAGGGAAAGAAAAAACTTGAGCTTTTATATAGAGCAATATCGACTAAGCGGGCTCAAAAGCGCTTTCCAAAGGGTCCCTGACCAACAGCAAGACCTAACATGTAGAACGAGACATGACGCCTGGTAGGCGATATTACATTTTTTTTTCCGACAAAGACAACGCTGTTCACGGCCAGGTAGTCGTTTTGCACCTGAGTTAGCGGTGAGAGAATGTGAGCAAATTGTATTTTCCAAGGACTTATCTATGCGTCGAGCGAGGCTCGAACCCAGGACCTTTCGATCCGAAAGCGAGTGTCATACCATTAGACCACATAGTCGCACAAAGAGATGTTGTTGGAAAAACGTCTTTAAAAAAAAAAGAACAATTGAAAGTAATAAAATCCCCATAAAGTTTAGATGCGGTCATAGAGCTGTGGCAATGAAATTACTCGCTTCTTTCTTCTCTTGTTATGGCAGCGCTCATATAGTGGACGATTTTTACACCAAAATCAACGTGTACCTTATTGCAGGTCTGATAACCCGAATTGTTGAGGGCTCATCATTGTTGCAATGGAAATACTCTCAAACCGACGCAAATATTATCCATTACAACAATGTTAAATGAAGCCCATAATTGCGTTTGGTTTTCATACCTACCAATAATATGCCCACATCGATTTAATATGGATGTAGCGATCAGGATCAACTTGGAAAATTGGATTCTCAAGGAATATGTCCCTTTGTTGTGTAAACACCACAATGAGGATAACTCCAATGCAATCAATATGTCTAAAGTCTCGATCATTTCTTATGCTAGTTAAAGAAGCCCATCAATCGTACAGATGAAAAAAGCAATAAGTTAACGACAATAAGATGCCATTCATGACTTTGTGTCGTTGTAAATATTATTTCATTTATTTGTCACCAATTCAGGAACTGAATTACATAATAGCAAATGCATTCACTCTACTCTTACACTTTTTATTCATTGTTGTAAATACCTTAGTACGTGAAAGGTTATTTAGATTATTAATTTCTCATGCATGAATGAAGCATCTCAATTTGTAAAACCCGACGTGCACTTATATGCAAGTCTGACATCAGAACCCACTTATGGGTCTAGTTTAACATTGTTGTAATAGACAATATTTTACGTCATTTTTTGAGATTTCCATTACAACAATGAGCCCATAAGGAATTGAGTTATCAGATCTGCAAATTACTGCACCTCCGTAAAACTCTAAAACTTATGTTTTGATCGTGGATAGCTCATACGGTAGAGTCACGCTCTCCCCGGCCAGGCGGAGTTGTCGTACCAGTAAGGTCGCAGGTTCAAAACCCCATCACCGCCGCGAAATGTTTATTCTCTATTGTCTTCTGGCACATTCCTACTCACTTCATCTCTTGTTGTAAAACTTATATATGCATGTATTTTACAACCATAAAATTCTTATTGAATATAATTGATTCTTATAATAACCTTCTCATTTTTAAGCATATTATTATTACAACACGGTCATGTCACAGTCAAAATGTAGATTTTTTATCGAAGAGCCTCAGAACAATTTAAAGTTAATCATTAGGCTGATAACTCAAAATCATATTTTATTCTATTTCATAAACCAAACTGTCTACGATCGTAATACACAGAAGAAAAATAATCAAATACACAGTATAAAGCGAACCATTTCAATTTATCATTATGATCATCACACAATGAGATACTAATGAACGATCCACGAATATTTAAGAACAATCTTATGACACAAAACCATTTTGAAGTGTTCTTAAGGATTTAAATGTAACATATGGCAGATACAACGGTAAACATTGCATAGATCTTATCTTCGGGCTTAACACCTCACACCTCGTAGATATCAAAACTCTGATGTCTTGACTTGTTCAAACATCACAAAGGATGTCATGCGATAATCATATTGTCTCATATTCAGCAAACAAGTAGCCCACCAATGAATATTATTTGCATTGTAACCAAAATAAAACCTTGGAAACGGGAACATTTCGATGTCTTTTTTAAGAATAATTATTTCCCTATTGACGGCGTATTCACATTCACGGATCTTCTGAATACGTGTTTTCCTGTTCCATGCACATTAGAATAATATATGAATAAAAACGCCATGTCATGATGTATGAAGCAGCTCGATTTGAATCAAGTAGCTTGGTATCAAAGTTATGCAAAATATCGCAAACGATTGGTTAATTCTCCATTTTGAATTTCCATTTTCTCCTCCACTTTCTCGACCTCCACTCCTCATCTTCTTCATAAATTAAATACGCTACCATAATTGTATCCGTCTACCAACGTTTAGCATGGGGGTAAAACGTTGTACAAATTCACAAAATTAAATGACACTTGGGGTCATTTTATATCACCTGTTGATAACAATGGATACAGTATCAAAAACGTACATCTCACAATGCCATGCACGATAGGGATACAATAAAACGTAGCACTCTAACCTTAACCTAAGAGTCTGAGACTGATCCCAGTCGCAGCAAGCGCTTTATATTGAGGTGATTTTCGTTTTTGTTAATCTGAATTTTCTTTCTAATTTTGTCTGGCACTGTCGTACATATTTTTGATCATTTTCTTTCTAATATCTTGACCTTACTTTAACATATTCAAACACTGCCTATGAGCAGACTCTTCATAACATACTTATTTGATGGATCTTCTTTTCTTCATGGATGCTAGGGACAGTATCTATGTGCTGAGCGGAAGACATTTTGATATATCCTGCTATATATGTCCTATTACTCACATATTATTTATGATCTATATATATTATGTATATCTATATATATTAATGTATATGATTTATATTATATATATATAATATATATATTTTTAAAAATATATATATATATGATATATATATATATATATATATATATATATATATATATGTGTGTGTGTGATAATATTATATATATATATATATATATATATATATATATATATATATATATATATATATATATTGATAATATATATATATATATATATACGAAGACCGTGAGGCGCTAATAAGATAAAAGTAAAATTCAACAAAGACAACGCTGTTTGCGACAATGTACGTACTTATTTTGCACCTGAGTGCCTTGAGAGATTGTGAGTCAAGAGTTCCAATTATATTGAGCTTTATATTGAGCTTTATATAGCGCAATATCCACTAAGTGTGCTCAAAGCGCTTTACAAGGGGTCCCTGGTCAACAGCAACATTTAACATGTAGGACGGGACATGACGCCTGTTAGGCGATATTACAATTTTTCGGACAAAGACAACGCTGTTAACGGACAGGTACTCATTTTACACCTGAGTACGGTCAGAGAATGTGAGTAAAGAGCTTTTTCCAAGGACTCAACTTTGCGCCGAGCGAGGCTCGAACCCAGGACCTTCCGATCCGAAAGCGAGTGTCATACCACAAGACCACATAGCCGCACATAAAAGTAAAATTCAACAAAGACAACGCTGTTAGCGACAATGTGTGTACGTATTTTGCACCCGAGTGCCTTGAGAGATTGTGAGTCAAGAGTT
>NC_088360.1:100926263-100933763 GCF_034508935.2 Berghia stephanieae
TGTCCGATCCGCCCAAAATTAAATAAAACATGGTGCGCAAAGATCGTATGTAGACTTCAGTTTTGATCCGCCGATCGTGATAATCGGGACTTCAGAGGTTTGATCCGCCGATCGTGAAAATCGGGACTTCAGAGGTTTGATCCGCCGACCATCAATAATTTATTATCAAAAACATGAAATAATCTGTGTTCAATTTATAAATTTTCTTGAAGACACAATGGACATTGTCTCTTACTTTGACAAAAACCAAAATCGAACAAATGTGTTCATTTCTAGTCTAGAACCACCCAATTCATTCCGATATAATACCGTTTTGAAACGATGGGTCACATTTATGAAGTACTATTTTTTTCTTGACAAAATGAGAATAAGATGTTTTTATCAGTAATCTCCCTTAACGTTTATCAAAATAAATCATAGAGATTTGTAACTAAGAAGACAAAGACGATATAACATACTATTGATGTATCAAGTAAATGTAACTTACTAAGCATCACCATAATCTAATATACAAACGGACATATGAATATTCATAATATCAATATTTACATCAATATTCAAATTATCAAATTCAACACATTTTACGCATTTTAAGTAACGGACTATGAATGGTAATGGTGGTAGTGGGGGAGGGGGGGGGGGGGGTCGCATTGTCAAGTTTGTGAATGACATCTGATCAAATCAAAATGCAAGTGGATTTAGTTTACCCTCGAAAACTGATTTTCTTTGCATAGACAAGCGCCCTATCCAGCGGGTATCAAAAAGTTCAAATCTGAAAAAACAAAATCATGCTCTTAGAACTGGGATATTTAATCCTTTTTGGACATTTATCACTGATGACAATAATATAAGATCATATTGAAAAAAAAAAAAAAAAAAAGAAAAAAAAATATGACGTCACATTTAGCCAATCACCGATAAGCATGAGATTAATGCAACATATTTAGGTCACTCATAAAACATGCCATGGTAATATCAAAAGGCCTGAGGTTTGATCCCCAGTCGAGGTCGACTGAATTTCTGGAGGATGGTTTCTTTCTTGTATTTTTCTTTCTTGCATTGTCTGGCACCTTTCATACACACTTGTTCAGTTCTTTATCTTACACCGGTGCCGACTCCTTAATTTCTTAATCATGCTAAATACCTATGCCCCTTTTCGGCAGGTGGGCTTGTCTATAATCTAAACAAATAATGGGATGCTTTTATCGTTAGTTTATTTTGTTAAATATGGATTCAAACAAATATTATGTCGATTTTTTTCAAACCGGACGTTATGCAAATAAGGTAAATTTGTCACTAGGAAAACATTCTCCGTCCTTGCATTCCACCCGCTTGGGAAGAAGACATACATTCCTTTTAAAAATGAATTTCAAGGATTGAGTAGATAAATTCCTTTGAATTAAACCAAACTTTTCCAAACACCCCTAAACAAAACATTCTGTAGACCTTCCGAGTTATTAAGGTCCATGGAGCAGAGTTTATCCTGGTTTCGATAACGTGAAGTGGACAATAGCAATCACTTGCTACCCTTTTGATAGGACGCTAGTCGATGGCAAAGTACTTTCCACCAGATCTAACCAGATCTCCCAAATGACTGCATGCTGGATGGGTCGTGGAAAAAAATCTCGACTCTTCCCAGTATCGAACTCAGTCCTTTTTTTAGTGTGTGGAGCAAGTGTTCTACCAACTGAGCTATCGGCCCCCCCCCCCCTCAACCACCCGAAAAAAAAAAAATAGTTCAGGACTATTAAGATAAAATGTAGAGAATAGCATATGAATGACAATGGTCAAAGATGATACTAACAATCATACAAATTATATGAAAATTCAATTACCCTTTCAAGAATCTATCACGTGAATTGTAACATTTAATGCATGATATTGACTGATATTTTCAAAAATAAAAAGGGTTACATAACATTATCTGTAATGCCCCCCTGGGTTCCCCAAACCCTTTACTACTACTACTACTACTACTACTAATAATACTACTACTACTACTACTACTACTACTACTACTACTACTACTACTACTGCTGCTGCTACTACTACTACTACTACTACTACTTCTACTACTCTACTACTTCTTCTTCTAACTACTACTACTACTACATTTAATCATGATATTGACTGATATTTCAAAAATAAAAAGTCTACATAACATTATCTGCTATGCCCCTGGTCCACAACCTACTACTACTACTACTACTACTACTACTACTACTACTACTACTACTACTACTACTACTACTACTACTACTACTCTCTTACTTACTACTAACTACTTATACTACATACATACTTATACTACTACTACATACTTCTCTTCTTACACTACTATATCATACTACTAACTACTACACTATTACTTACTATCTATCTACACACTATACTATACTACTAGTACTACTATATATCTACATACTACTATACTACTACTACACTACTACTATTACCTATACAACTACTATTTACTAACTACACTACTACTACTACTACTACTACTACTACTACTACTACTACTACTACTACTACTACCATATCTTTAATTATATAAGTTTGCTTTCAGGAGACACAATGCAGACCGATTTTAACAGTATGGGGACGAGCAATTTTTTGTCGTTACAACCGATGTCGTTATAAGTGGGTTTCATTGTATGCACCTAACCCGACGTGAACATGTATACAGGTCTGGCATCCTAACCCACTTATGGGCCTAGTTTAATATTGTTGTAATGGACAATATTTTCGTCAGTTTTTGATATTTCCATTACAGCAATGAGCCCATAAGGAATTGGATTATCAGACCTACAAATAAGTGCACGTTGACCTGACCCCTTATTACCGTATTACAGACTTGCTATTTTAAGTAACTGTATGAATTTATACCCGTATTGCTAACTTTTGCGCAGATCTAAATATAATTTTACGATTTAAAGAAAATGTTTCCCTTGTGCTAGAAAGGGTTTTAAATTATCGCGATTATTCTCTGCTTCATATTTATAGAAACAAGGGATTTAACTCTCAGAAATAAAGGGTTAAACCTTGAAAATCTGCCTTATACCTTGCACTTTCTTCTATCGAATGTGCATAAAGATATTATTATCTACTTTATACTGACTTTATACTGCAACCAACTTGTCTAAAAAAAAAATTAAAAATTAAACTACTAGTAACATCTATGAATGTGTTTCTTTTTATTTAAATATTAATTTTTCCCACCATGTCAATGCAAGACATATTTGCATCATGATACAAACAAGAAGTCATGGATAATGATGAAAAAAATGTGACCGTATCGACTCAAAATTGTATTATGTCGGAGTAAACATACAAGATGCCAAAAAAGTGGTTTTATTGTAGAAAAAAAAGTCCCTCACAGCCATTAATTAGGCCCATGGAGCCGGAGTTTATCCGTAGCCATCGTTAAGTAAAGGCCTGGCACAGAAACCCAAAAAAGACTGGCATTTTGACGTCATTATTTGGTTTTTGCACCGCATAGTGAGTTGTCGTTAGTAGTGCTCATGGAAACAAGTGGTCCCATTGGTTGAACTATTGAATACAAGTCACGATTTGTTTTCTTTTGTGGCCAAAGACTGGCATTTTGACGTCATTTTTTGGTCAATGTCAGGCTATAAGTTAACGATGGCTACGGTTTATCCCCGATAATACAGTTAAGTGAGAATTACTCATAAACGTGTATGGCAAAAAAAAAAAACAATAACAAAGGCCTGAGTAACGTCATCTTCGTTCTATCAATAAAGATAGAACAAAGTTGACGTAACTCAGGTCTTTTTTTATTGGCTTTTTTTAAAAATTGTTATCACTAAACCGTATTAACCGGACTATAAACGTTTAAGGTTACACATAGTTTTGTGTGTTGGTCCGTTATATTTCCGGATGACCATGTTGTGAGTTTCTTAGCCAAGCGCACAGGATCTATAGATAGTATGCAGATGACGTCACTCAGGACTTTGTTATTGTTTTTGCCATCCGCGTTTGTGAGTTGTTCTCACTAAACTGTATTAACAAGACTATAAAAGTTCATGGTTACACAGAGTTTGTGTGTTGGGCCGTTATACTTCCGGATGGCAATGTTGTGAACTCCTTGGCCAAGCGCATTCTATCTATAGTATGGACTGCCTCTGCCCTGAGGTGCATAACAGGGAGAACGAACATGTTTTCTTAGAGAGACGAAAACTACTAATTTCACTTTTCTGGCCAATTTAAGCTTTAAACTTTGAACCCTCGTTTTAACTACAGGTTCAAGACATAAAACCATCTTGTAGCGATTGGTCACATAATTTCATAAAATGAATCAACCAGTAATGAGAATCAAAATTCAATAAGTCCATGAGGTTAGAATGTGGTATTTATACATACAAGACATCGGATGAATAGATTATTATTGGTGACCCAGCGTCTCAAAACGGTATTATGTCGGGGATGATTTTGTTGCTAAAACCGAATCTACAGTTTTTTTAAATTAATATGGGAAGTGGGTGTTTTATTGTTTTGTTGTTTTTTTGTTTGTTTGTTTTTTTTTGTTTGTTTGTTTGTTTGTTGCTGTTGCGTTTATGTTGTTGCTGTTGATTAGTTGTTTTTTGTTGTTATTTGTATTTGTGTTTCTGTTTTTGTTTGTTTGTTTGTTTTTTTTCTTTTTTTTTTTTTTTTTGTTTTTTGCTGGGGTTTTTTTTTTTTTTTGGTTGGATTTTTGTGTGTGTGTTTTTTATTCTTTGTTTTCTTTTTTGTGATAAAGTAAATTGAATGGAGCTTAATTCTACTCTAGAATCCATTTTCGACATCTGTGCCATCCCAACATAATACTGTTTAGAGGCAAATAGCCACATTTAGAGTATAATAATAATAATAACATATTACATTTTATTTTATAAATTAGTCAACTTTCACAAGAACGATGTCACAACTTTTTTACATTTGATATGAGTAGTATTAAAACATAAGAGTAATTACTATCATTATTATTACATACTCTGATACGCATGTCTTCTTACACTGTACTATATATATGCTTAAGATCCAGAAAACACATCCATCCACTATGCGTTTTTTCTCGCCAAGTACATGAAATTAATTAATTAATTAATTATATCAACATCCAGATGACCTATAATCCCCTCCATCCGTCCACTGGGCCATTCGTAGCTCGTTTTACAAGAGGAAGACTAAGCAATGTTGTATTTCTTGTTCAAAGTCGAGAGCAACATAGCGCACAATATTTGATTGAATAGAAGTTTCATAACCGAACTTGCTTCATCCGATTTTGTGAATATATATATATATATATATATATATATATATATATATATATATATATATATATATGGAGGCTATTTAAACATTTCTTTTTTCTTATAAAAAAAAGCTTCTGTTATGAACACTTTCTCGTTGGTTGACAATGAAAAATGAAGAATATGAGACCCACCGCATCAAATCGGTATTATTACGGGATTATTTCGGTGCTAAAAATGTACTTCTTTGTAAAAATAAAAAAATTGAAATCTGGGTTAAATTTAAAAGTCTACTATCGACATAGTTTCATAAAGTGTCAAAAACTAAAATCTTACATTTTTGTTAATTTCTATCTAGTTAAGAACCACTTTTTTGGCACCTGTTTCATCCAGATATAACACTTTTTAAAGACGATTTGTCACAAACATGCAATTCACTTCTTAAAAACGCTATTATGACAGGATTATTTGATGCTAAAAATGTACTGTTTTGTACATAAAGTGTCAAAACTAAAAATCATTCTTTTGTTCATTTCTAGTTAAGAACCCCTTTTTTGGCACCTGAATCATCCCAACATATCACTGTTTAAATTAAGACGACATGTTACATAACATGTAACTCACATCTTCAAAACGGTTATATTATATCGGGATGATTTAGATACTGAAAATTGCTTTTAAAAACCGAAAAGATCTGAGTTGAATTTGAATTTACATGTTTAAATGAAGATGACAAATATGTAGATTTATGAACAATTTGAAAAACCAAGATTTTGCATTTTTGATCATTGAATGTCTTGTCCTACATGTTTAATTATTCTGGGACCCTTTTAAAGCTCTTTGAGCACATTTAGGGGACATTGCTCTGGAAAAACCCCATGTTTAGACGTTTGGCTCGAAAGCTAGTTCGAAAACTAGTCCTTCAAATATCGATCGAAGTAAAAACTTTCAAACCTGGAACTTCGCGAAGTCCCAGGTTTGAAAGTTTTTTTTGCTAATACGAGGGTAATTTAAATCGATCGATATTTGAAGGACGAGTTTTCTGGCCAAATTTCTAAATATTTGTTTATCCAGAGTACAGAGCAGATTGCTCTGTATAAATGCTGAAGTTTTCACTTTAAATTGACTTTTCGACTCATGGCTCATCCCGATATAATACCAGATAGAGTCGATGGGTCACTCTGTATTGATAATATCTTTCGAATTTCAAATCAAGTCATAAGTCATTGAATTTTCTTTTTAAAAAAGCACAGAACTACACGCCATGGCTTGTTTCTCTCCAGTTCATTCTCTTTCCATCTCAATAAGCAACCGATTATGACCCACGCCATGAGTTGTTTCTCTCCAGTTCATTCTCATTCCATCTCAATAAGCAACTGGTGACGACACAGGTCAAGGGTTGTTTCTCTCCAGTTCATCCCATCTCAATATAAGCAACCGATGATGACCCAATTCATGAGTTCTTTATCTCTAGTTCCTTTCTCATTAATTAGTAATCAATGGTGACCCACTTCACGGGTTGTTTATTTCTAATTCTCCATTGGTCATGGGTTGGTTATTTCTAGTTCATTCCTTATCAATCAATAAACGATGGTGGCACACATCATTGGTTGCTTATCCCTAGTTCATTCCTTTCAATAAGAAACCAGTGTTCATCCAGCACCTCATTGGTTGTTTCTCTCAAGTTCATTCCTTAGCAATAAACAATCAATGGTGATCCACTACATTGGTTATTTATTCCTAGTTCATTCCTTGTCAATATGCAACCTATAGTGACTCAAGACCTAGTACATTCCTTGTCAATATGCAACCTATGGTGACCCAAGACCTAGTACATTCCTTGTCAATATGCAACCTATAGTGACTCAAGACCTAGTACATTCCTTGTCAATATGCAACCTATAGTGACTCAAGACCTAGTTCATTCCTTGTCAATATGCAACCTATGGTGACCCAAGACCATCTCAGGACGAAACCAGAAGAAGAAGAAATGAATTTGATGTTGATCAGAGATATGACGTTTCACTTGTTAGGTCTTTATGAATTTATATTTTTTTCTTTTTCATAAGACAAAAATGTTGGCACAAATCCAATATTTATGCTAAATATAAATTCAATTTTCACCGTCTGAACCATCCTGATATAGATAATCCCGTTTTGAGGCTACAGTTCACAATTGTATATTTTTTATTCAAAGTCAATCATTCCAGTCACAGTTAATTAAAAACTCTCGAAATCACACCATGCT
>NC_088360.1:100938763-100941263 GCF_034508935.2 Berghia stephanieae
AGTGCGGCAGGATAATATTAAAGATTGGACAAGATTGACGTGGAACAATCTAATGAGGAATGCCCAAGACCGTGATGAGTGGCGTCGAATCGTGAAGTCTGCATCCCGAGAGTCCCCCCGACGACCAACCGGTCAAGGGATAGAGTGAGAGTGGGTGAGTCTACGAACAGTCAGAAACATAAATATCAAATAATGAAATTAAGGAGCAGGCACCCGTATAAGATATAGATCTGAACAAGTGTGTATGAAATGTGTCAGACAAAGCAAGAAAGAAATACAATTTAATAGTAGCACGTCTGACCAGTAATCAGAAGGTCTGAGGCTCGATCCCCAGTCGAGTTAGACTGAATTTTTGGGATGTTTTTTTTTCTTGTATTTTTCTTTCTTGCTTTGTCTGACATCTTTCACACACACTTGTTCAGTTCTTTATCTTATACCGGTGCCTGCTCCTTGACTTCTTAATTTGATATTTATATTTGTTTCTGACTGGTCGTAAAGTGAACACTAAATGAAACAGTGGTATACAGGTGTTCAGACCTTTAACAAATATAAAATTCTATAAATCGACAAGCAGTGAAAATAGAGAAAACTCAAGAATATGTTAACACTAAAGTAATGTATGTTGTATGGGTTTACCTGGATCAAACTGTATCTGTGAGGTAGAACTAGCTACGAAATCTTTTCCCTTCTTAGCAGAAATCTCTCTGACTGTGATTCCTACGAAGGCAGATTGGTCCACGTTCCCAGTACGATGGACGGCTATTGTTAGAGTCCCGATGTTCTCACAGGCCACAATCTCCTCGTTCTCAAACTCCACCTGGGACCACTTCATATAGAAGCTGAAATCAATGAAGAGAGCGAATTATAATATTTCTATGATTCAAGAAGAAAAAAAAAGTGGGGGGGGGGGGGGGGGGGGGGGAATAGGCGCAGCGTTGCTCAGTGGTACGGTCTTTGCGAAAGGTACCGAGTTCGATCACCCGCCGCTGCCCTATGTGAGTTGAGCAAGTCACCTCGCCCTAGCTCAATTTGCGGCGCTGCACTGTGGCTGTTGCCTGGGTTATTCCGGTTCCCATGGAATAGACCCTGAAGACAATTTTTTGGGATGAATAAAGGAAATTTTATTATTTAAATTAGGAATACTCAACTTTTGACAAAATTAAGTGTTGGATTATAAATTGAGATATTATGTTGTCAATAAATCAACGCAGTTGAAACAAATGACGTATCAAATGATAGAAAATATTTAAATGTCGTTCTGTTAAGCATACGAAGTTATTTCAGTTACTGTATTCAAGAAACACCTCTAACAAAAATTAACTCAGATTGCATTTTTATTCTCCGTTCAAAATAACGTTAAAAGAAAATGCATCGCTCTTACTGAATGAGCTATTATGAATTGTTGAAATAAAACAACAATGGAAAATGCTCACCTTTTAACTCTTTCCTTACCATCCATTTTTAGAATTTCCCACAAAAAGTTACACCCATACGACACAAAAACAGACTTTGCCTAATCAAACAAAAAAGTAACAAGTGCATTCTATACAGATTGTTGTTCAGCAGAATGATGTCTATAACACAGTATTTAGTATTTATAGCTGCAATCAAAGCATTTCTTTAGATTTTGTGATGCACAAGAGAAATTACAATGAGAAAACTGCTGGTTGAATCGCAACGAATGTGACAATTTTCCTATAGGTGGTAAGGAAAGCGTTAAAACAAAAAACCAGTAACAACGAGCCGAGTGACGTCATAATCATTCTTTCTATAACCTGAAAACGTCTAGTTAGTTCTCACCTCTGACTGGTCAATTCATTGCCCCGGAGATCAGAAACTTTGAAGCCAAAAGAGTCTGCGAAGTGCTTGGATTTTTGATCCACGATGTAGAGCAGACTGCCGTCGTCCACATCCTTCTGGGTAAACTTCCTTCGGACATAACGTTTGGCTACGATGTTCTCTAGATGCCCGTGCTTGGGTTTCGTGGTGATGATGTATATTAGACTGTTACTGTGGGTTCGAAAATGAAAGTGTTAAGAAACTTAACAGCAACGACATAGTAGTAATTATATGATGATGATGATGATGATGATGATGATGATGATGATGATGATGATGATGATGATGATGATGATGATGATGATCTAGAAGTCTAGAAGAAAAAAAAGACAATCATGGAAAAGAAATGTTCTTCCTTCAAAACTAAAATTTACTGACCTATCGGAGTCAGAATCCACGGCCCGTAACAATTTGTTGGTGAGTTTGTATCCGTATCGCTGACGACTAATCTGTTCAAGATAATCAGGAACTTTGTTGACAACCAGGCGAGGGGCGTCGTCTAGCAGGGGCTTAATGAAGATGCTGAAGATGAAATGTGTATTGAACAATTAGGGTATAAGCTCTCGCTTAATGAATGAATGAGAGTAAAAAGCAAAGCAATTATATAGCGCATGTGTGCTCAAAATACTATACAAGGGTTCCAAATCAACACCAAAAATAA
>NC_088360.1:100946263-100956263 GCF_034508935.2 Berghia stephanieae
GTGGAGAAAGTTTACCTCTCCTGCTTTCACGTCCTGTTGAGTGAATTTTGTTGCTGGTTGTCCTCGAACTTGTAGTACGCCATACCTAGAAAGATAGAAAAAAAAACCCAGATGAACCCTATTTGAATTTGACTCGAGTTCTTGTGTTACAATTAGATGTCATTTTCAATATAAATTAATTAATTGAAAGAGAGAGAGGGAGAGAGAGAGAGAGAGAGAGAGAGAGAGAGAGAGAGAGAGAGAGAGAGCAATAGAATTGTACTTCAAAGCCTTAAAAAATCAGAGAAGATATAACTCATTATATTTTTATCGTGCAACAACACATACTCGCAAGCTCTTTGTTTTATTCGGCACGATAAAAATGACTCGTTTAATAAACACAAAGAGATGAAAGAATCGTATAAAATACCTTGGTTGTCTGACAATCAGGAAAACAAGACTGTCATCTTTTGTGTCTCCGTCGGTGGCTGCCAGAATCCTGGTGGTAATCACAGCATCTTCTCCCTCGGCCACAATCAACTGGGGACGCAAGTTCTTGGAAAGTGTGGGCGCTTGGTCGTCGATGGGGACAATCTGTGTTGATATCATTACATGTTACGTTATCTAACGTCTCAAAGCGGTGTTAAATAGGCCTCAAATCAGATGGAAATGTGACCCAACGTATCAAAACGGCATTATGTCGGGATTAGATGGACCCAAAAGAGTGAATTTAGAATTAAATTATTAGAAAGTAAGAATTTTGAGTCTTTTGCAATGAAAGAAATTGTATCTATTTTTCTCCATAATAGACATTAATATAAATTAACCCCAAAATTCATAGTTTTGGCTATAAATTCAATTACCAGAACTTAGTTCATTTCGACATTATACCGCTTTGAGATGGTGGGTCAGAAATAGTAATTTTAAAGTTAAAATGGTCAGAACTGTGAAGTTTTAGTTTTTGCCACTTAAAGAAAAATAAATTATTTATTGTCCTCAGTCGGAGTCCTCAATAATTATATAACCCAAATGTTCATGTTAGAAGCTTGAAAAAAAAACAACAATAATAAAATGGAATGGAAGCTTCAATTTAATGTACAAAGACATATGATGTGGGTGTTTCGGGTTTCCCCTTTGTCAACAGAACACGAGGAATGAAGACGATGCTAGGACCTTAAGAACGGATTTCTCTCATCTCTCATTCTTCTACAGCGTTTGGTTCATCGTATTTTGTGTAAATACTAGATCAAGTCCGCGTAAAAATGTTTACACTTCATTATCATAATCACCAAGACCACGATGAGGATGACCATGATTGTCATCATCATCATCATCATCATCATCATCATCATCATCATCATCATCATCATCATCATCATTACCGCCACCACCATCATCATCATCATCATCATCATCATCATCATCATCATCATCATCATCATCATTACCATCATCATCATCATCATCATCATCATCATCATCATCATCACCATCATCATCATCGTCATCATCATCATCACCATTATCAGCATCAGTACCGTCATCACTATCATTATTAGCATAATAATAATCTTCACCTATCTTCCTAATCATCACCATCATCATGATCTTCTTCATCATTATCATCATCATCATCATCATCATCATCATCATCATCATCATCATCATCATCATCATCATCATCGTCATCAACAACATCTTCATCATCATCGTCATCATTGTCATCATCATCTTCATCTACAATGACGTAATTATGTTTACAAACCTCAACAGAGATGACTTTAGTGGCCTGATTCATCCCATCTGTCAGCGCCAAGGTCATGGTATCCATTTCAACGTCAGAACCATCATGGAGATATCTGGTATGACAACCAAATATAAAGGAAATAATATAATGATTATAATGTAACGGGTGGCTATGTGGTCAAGTGGTATGACACTCGCTTTCGGATCGGAAGGTCCTGGGTTCGAGCCTCGCGCTCGGCGCATAGTTGAGTCCTTGGAGAAGGCTCTTTACTCACATTCTCTCACCGTACTCATGTGTAAAACGAGTACCTAGCCGTTAACAGCGTTGTCTTTGTCCAAAAAAAATTGTAATATCGCCTAATAGGCGTCATGTCCCGTTCTAAATGTTACGTGTTGCTGTTGGCCAGGGGCCCCTTGTAAAGCGCGTTGAGCACGTTACGTGGATATTGCGCTATATAAAAGCTCAATTTTTGGGGGTTTTATTTTTTTAAATATTTTTTTAACGTGCTATTTATTTCCTTGAGATCAAAATTTAATAGCTGTTTGTTTATCAACCTGATATTCTGATTTTATTGAAATCTTTACTTGTTTAGGTAAAGTGAGTAACTACCAGCAAGACGTTGTGGTCTGAAAAAAGTATTGAACAAAAATTAATATAAATGCTTTAAAAAAAAAACAGAACAAAATAATAAACACTTAACGTTCCAGGTTCAAAATACTTCTTCAGTTAACAACAAAAACAATTTAAACATCAAAATTAAACATAAAATCCAGATAGAGAGAAGAAAGAAAAGTCAGGCTCCTCTCACGTGCAAAGGAAAATATATTAATCCTAGATGCAACCCAGAATCCCTCCCCCCCCCCCCCCCTCCACCCCCTTTCCTCTCATTTGGCCATCCCTCATTGTTTGAGTGATCTGCGGAAAATGCTTTGCGATATATACTTTCGTCCTACTGGATAATGATACAGATAAGTATTGAATTGTAAGCTTCAATTTATTAGACGAAGACAGATACTGTAGAAGTTTCGAAACGTCCACTGTGTCTGTCTTCATCTAATAAATTAAAGCTAACAATTCTACTTATCTCTATTTTATCCTTCGAGCTTCAAGCAGCAACATTTTCATTATTTCGTCCTACTGGGTCATTGCTCCTGTCCGTCTAATGTTACAGAAGCCGGGATAAACACCAACTCCATGGGCTTTGTGGCAATGTGGTCTTTCGTATCGGAAGGTCCTGGTTTCGAGCCTCGCTCGGCGCATAGTTGAGTCCTTGAACAAGACTTTTTACTCACATTCTCTCACCGTATTCAGGTGTAAAATGAGTACCTGGCCGTCAACAGTGTTGTCTCTGTTGGAAAAATAGTAATATCGCCTAACGTGCATCATATCTCGTTCTACACGTTACGTTGGTCAAGGAACCTTTGTAAAGCGCTTTGAGCACATTTAGTGGATATTGCGCTATATAAAAGCTCTATTTTTTAACTCAAAGGAACGTTTTTGTTTTTTTTACACATTACCTGATGTGCTTCTTCTGAAGGTCCTCTATGATGAATGTGGACCCTTTTTTCAGTGTCCTTCCGTCATTTTGAAGAGTTCCATACCGAGGCGGGGAGTCGACAATAAACTTCAGCAAACTAATGGGCGTGTCGACATCCTGAGCTGAAAGCTGATTGGTTGTGATGCCCAAAACTCCGCCCTCTTCCACGAGCAGTTTGTTTGTAAGGAATTCTGGAATTTGATTGTTGATGGGTTTGACCTGTAACACAGATGATTATCTTGATGAATCCAAAACATGATTTTTTTGGGAGGACTTCCGTAGTTTCACAGCACTTTTATTATATATTACTAAATCTTTTAGCCATTATGGACTTTCAATTAGTTGCAATGTCCAATAAATATTACTATATTATATTAATTAATTAATTATTAAATAAGGTGGGACGGGAACCGGGGGGGGGGGGGGTTGGGGTCTCCTCATGATAATTAAAATTAAAATAACTTGTTTAGGCGTGCAGTGAAACTACGGAAGTACTTCCGATTTTTTGTTTGATGTAATAAAAATCAATGTTAAAACTAATGTCGCGCTGCGGGAGACGAAATGTTAAGTCCTGGAAAAAAGGCTCTTTACTCCAGCTATATCGTCTTGTGGTCTGACACTCGCCTCCGGACTGGAAGGTCCATGGTTTGAGTCCCACGAGCCTTTGGAAAAGGGTCTTAACTCACGTTCAGTTTCTCACCACACTCAGGTATAAAATGAGTACCTGACCGTTGACGAGGCGAGGACGAGAGACGCATGCACACAACCAACATGACGTTCTCTCTCTAATAACTTTTCCGCCGGTGACGTCACAGACTATTGGTGACGTCCAATCAAGGGACGCTACTCTTCTGCCAATTTCATTCCCTATAAACGGAATTTATTATTTTATTTATTTATTTTTACAACCTACCTCGATGTCAAAGGTCTGCCCATACAGTTTGTTCCCACTAGCATCTTCCACTGTGTAGGCCATTCTGACCAGCCTGGATTCAGGGCCAATGTCCGTCATCGGGGGAATGTAAGCTATCTTAAGGTGGTCGATGTCCGCCTGGGTGAACGTGATCACTGAAAGGAGCGTAGGAAGGTTGGCGAGTGGGGGGGGGGGGGGGAATTAATGGCATGAAAGCATGGACTGCAGATTAAGTAATAAAACGATATAATACAATTCAAGCATAGAATTGAAGTGGATTTGAGGCTTGAGCTCGAGCATTTATAAAGCGCAATATCCACTAAACGTGCTCAAAGCGTTTTACAAAAGGAATATCGCCTAATAGGCGTTATTTCTCGTTCTACATGTTACACGTTGCTGTTGATCAGGTGCCACTTGTAAAGCGCTTTGAGCACATTAAGTGAATATTGCTCTATATAAAAGCTCACGTTTAAAAAAATAAAGCTCGTGTTTATTTTCTGCAGTTAAAATTGTGTAAAGTTTCAAGGGAAATGACTCCAGTATAATAATTTGGAGTTGACATTTATTGAGTTATCTGCCTTAAATATGATATAATATACTTGGGGTTTATTTTTATTTCATTTATTTACTTTATTTTTTGCTGTTGTCCTCTTCTTCTTTAATTTTTTTTCTAATGTTTCTTTTTTCTTTTCTGCTCAAATGTCTCTCTTTTAATCACAATCGGAATGAGATTTATTTGGCGTTTTACACAGCCGTGATCTTCAATACCGGTCATTTAGTAGTGATCATTTTCTCAGTACTATAAAGGCGGCTATGTGGTCTTATGACACTCGCTTTCGGATCGGAAAGTCCTGGGTTCGAGCCTCACGCTCGGGCATTAGTTGAGTCCTTGGAAAATGCTCTTTACTCACATTCTCTCACCGTACTCAGGTGTAAAATGACTACCTGGCCTCGACTAGGGATCGAACCTCAGACCTTCTGATGACCGGTCAGACGTGCTGCCATTACGTGTAATAACTTCGCGAAGTCCCAGGTTTGAGAAATTTTTTGCCAAGATGAGAGGTCATTTAAATCGATCGATATTATTTGAAGGATGAGTTTTCTGGCCAAATACGGCGGTATACTCTGCCTTCGTTAAGGACGTTGGTTCAGTGCGGCTATGTGGTCTTGTGATATGACACTCGCTTTCGGATCGGAAGGTCCAGAGTTCGAGTCTCGCGCTCGGCGCATAGTTGAGTCCTTGGAGAAGGCTCTTTGCTCACATTCTCTCACAGCACTCAAGTGTAAAATGAGTACCTTTAACAGCGTTGTCTGTGTCTGAAAAATTGTAATATCGCCTAACACGCGTTAAGTCCCGTCCTACATGTTAAATGTTTCTGTTGACCAGGGACCCCTTGTAAAGCGCTTTGAGCACATTTAGTGGATATTGCGCTTTATAAAGCTCATTTTAATTTTTTATTTTAACTCAAGTTTAATTTGGTTCGGTGGCTCAGCGACACTGTGTCTCGTCTTGTCACAAAAGTCAAGCGATGTTAAGCGTGATCAGTGTCAGGGTGGGTAACAGTGATCGTGAAAAATACTGGTTCCGAAGTAGTGTCCTTAAGTAAGAGACTTAAAACACATTATCCCTCTCGACTCAGTGAATGAGTATAAAGCTCATTTTAATTTTTTTATTTTAACTCAAGTTTAATTTGGTTCGGTGGCTCAGCGACACTGTGTCTCGTCTTGTCACAAAACTCAAGCGATGTTAAGCGTGATCAGTGTCAGGGTGGGTAACAGTGATCGTGAAAAATACTGGTTCCGAAGTAGTGTCCTTAAGTAAGAGACTTAAAACACATTATCCCTCTCGACTCAGTGAATGAGTATAAAGCTCATTTTAATTTTTTTATTTTAACTCAAGTTTAATTTGGTTCGGTGGCTCAGCGACACTGTGTCTCGTCTTGTCACAAAAGTCAAGCGATGTTAAGCGTGATCAGTGTCAGGGTAGGTAACAGTGATCGTGAAAAAGACTGGTTCCGAAGTAGTGTCCTTAAGTAAGAGACTTAAAACACATTATCCCTCTCGACTCAGTGAATGAGTATAAAGCTCATTTTAATTTTTTATTTTAACTCAAGTTTAATTTGGTTCGGTGGCTCAGCGACACTGTGTCTCGTCTTGTCACAAAACTCAAGCGATGTTAAGCGTGATCAGTGTCAGGGTGGGTAACAGTGATCTGAAAAATACTGGTTCCGAAGTAGTGTCCTTAAGTAAGAGACTTAAAACACATTATCCCTCTCGACTCAGTGAATGAGTATAAAGCTCATTTAATTTTTTTATTTTAACTCAAGTTTAATTTGGTTCGGTGGCTCAGCGACACTGTGTCTCGTCTTGTCACAAAACTCAAGCGATGTTAAGCGTGATCAGTGTCAGGGTGGGTAACAGTGATCGTGAAAAATACTGGTTCCGAAGTAGTGTCCTTAAGTAAGAGACTTAAAACACATTATCCCTCTCGACTCAGTGAATGAGTATCTGACTTTAGGTAGTGACGAATATTGTAGGAGTGTTATACCAAAAAGGACGCCTAACAGGCGACTTGTATTGTATGAAATAGAAATATGGTTCCACGTGACCTGCGGGGGGGGAGGGGGGAGGGGGGAATGAATGAATGAAACAATGTAAAGCGCATGGAGCATGGTAAACCCATGGAAATGCGCTACAAAAATGTTCATATTCATTGTAATATGTGTCAGTGAATGACATAATCAGTCGGAAGATGAAAATTGTGGATTTGCATTTTTTTTTTTTTCATTTTCTGAAAGAATATGCTCACAGAGTATTTTAATCTTTATTTGAAGTAAATCGGGTGATTTTTCATGAAGTTATAATCAGATGTATGGGAAAGGTATCCAGCAACTTTTCTCAAATTTCATACTTTTTCAACTTGACTAGCAGCCTGTAAAATATATTTTGAAGTGAAATTAAGCTTTGATATTTCCCGAAGATGTACAAAAAAGGTTGATTTAATCATTTATGAAAAGAACTCACTTTTTATAAAAATTGACCTTCTAACTAAACTTGGCAATATCTCAGTTCAAACATTTTCACCATCCGACTGATGATGTCATTGTAACATATTATTTTCATGTTAGCTCTATTCACCTTGAGGTACGTCCGAATCTTTCTCAACTCTTGATATGTTGTGCGTAGCAACAATTTTCCCAGCATCCCTCTCTCCCCTGTTGTATACAAAATATGGCGGCGTTGTTATGGTAACGATGAGATCTTTGCTCGGGGACTCCACGTCAGTATATCGGAGTTCCGAAGGTTTCAGGTAGCCGACTTCTGTCTCTTCCACATACATAATTCTTGTGGCTGTGGAGATAAAAAAAAATGTAACAAAAGCGTTTCGTCAATTGATAGACGAGTCAAGTTTTAAATTTACAATTTTCAAACAGTAAGTGTTCTAAAAAACTATCCTAAATAATACGCTCAAAGCGCTTTGCAAGGCCCAAGGTAATAATTGAGAGTTTGAGAGCTGTTTTATATATATATATATATATATATATATATATATATATATATATATATATATATATATATATATATAATTGTATAAAAATTATATATATTATATTAAATATACAAATTTGAAATATAATTAATGAATAGTTTGACTTTACAAACGTTGTTATGTGTGACTTTTGGCTCTCATCAGGAACTTCCTGATGAGAGCAAAGCTCGATAACAACGTTGTAGAAGTCAAACTATCTTAATTATATTTCAAATGTTTATAAATAGCTCCTTTTATAATAAAGTTGAGCACTATTATTTCATGGTTTTTGTTTTATAATTTATATATATATAATATTATATATATATATATATATATATAGTGCAATATCCGCTGTCTCAAGGCGCTTTACAAGGGGTCCCAGGCCAACAGCAACAATTAATATGTAGGACGAGACATAACGCCGGTTTAGCGACATTAATTATTTTTGAGGGACAGAACAACGCTGTTACCAGCTTGGTACTCGTTTTACACATGAGTGCGGTGAGAGAATGTGAGTAAAGAGCCTTTTCCGAGGACTCAACTATGCGCCGAGAGAGGCTCATTCGAACCCTATTCGAGAGCGAGTGAGCGTCATACCACAAGACCACATAGCCGCATAATTACATTTAGCACGATGTGGTATGACACTTGATCTCTGACCGCTCGTGTCCCGCAGTGGGTGGCGCGAACTTAAATCCTTGAAGAAATCTCATTACTCACACTATCTCACCATACTCAGATGTACCTGGCTGGTAACAGCGTTTTCTTTGTCACAGAGGCAGGATGCATGGCGCTGTTGAAAACCAGGAGTTCTTCGTCGAACTGTCTTGAGATGCTACGCCCAACAAAGATCCGCACCCCCCCCCCTCTCTCTCTCTCTCTCTCTCTCTCTCTCTCTCTCTCTCTCTCCTCCCTCTCCTCTCTCTCTCTCCCTCTCTCTCTCCTCTCTCTCTCTCTCTCTCTCTCCCTCTCTCTCTCTCTCTCTCTCCTTTACCAAGTACAGGAAAATCGTCACATTTGTTACCATACAATAAATATTTTTCTTATGCAGATTTGTTTTGTACATAACAAAATTTGCAGAAAAATCATTGTATTATTTATTAGAACTTAATGTTGTTGTTTTTGTTTGTTTTTTTTTTTGTTATTTTTTTTTGTTTTTTTTTTTTTTTGGGGTTTTTTTTTGTTTGTTTTGTTTTTTTTTTGTTTTTTTTTTTTTTTTTTTGGGAGGGGGTGGGTTAGCTTGTATTGCAAACAAATCATGCTTTAAAATCACATGTAGTGAGAAAGTTCGGTAAGGAGAGAGTTAAACATTTCTTGCAAACCAGATTGATTGATGCAATGCGTCTAAACTGTGTAGCTGTTTGTATCGTAAAATATAGACCACCTATATGGAAACAATCTCAATTCATAGAACGTCTAGACATCTTCATAATAATATTTCTGTCTTTTATTATCTACTAGACTATTTTTATTTTGTCATTTTACATTTAACTTTTATCCTATTTTCTTCAAACTTTCATTCAAGGCGTTTTGGTGTCGTTGAATTTATAAAAATAAAAACAGACCCCCTTGTATATAATTTTCATTTCCTTTTCACACCTCTTCAATTATTTTTCCTTTTTTTTTTCAATAAAATCAAAGAGCCGTCTAAGAGTCAATTTCTCTTACAGGACAAGAGGAAACCCCGAGGGCAACGGAACGAGAGTTTGATCTTAATCTGTGATCAGAGGCCGTCGTGAACTCTATTATCCACCCAGTGGGGCCGGCGACGAACACCAACACGTTTTATGGCTAAACGGATCAAGTTTCTTTAGAAAGCGGAAAGCGAAATTGACCTCGATAACTGTATATTATCATTATCATTATTATTTGCACAGATCGCAATTATTTTTAATAACTCCTCTCCCGCTTCGTTGAAGAAAAATAAGAAGCAGTATTTTTTTCGGTGGCGTTTAGCGAGTTTGTAGACATCTCTTTATTTAGTGTTAAACATCTGACAAGGTGTGTGTGTGGATCGACGTGCACTCATTTGCAGGTCTGATAACCCGATTACAAATATTATGGGCTTGATTTACCAGCGTTGTAATTGGGTATATGATGTGCTAGTTGAGAGAATTTCAATTATGAAACTGAGCCCGTTACAATTATCAGACCTTGCAATAAGTACACACCGGTGTGTATGACACAGTGTCAGACACGGGGAAAGAATAATATTATAAGAATAAAACATCTTTTCTAATAATTTTATTTTTTTTTTTTTTTTGCGGCGCTGCACAGAGGCTGACGCCTGGG
>NC_088360.1:100961263-100973763 GCF_034508935.2 Berghia stephanieae
GTATGGAGACTTTAGAGTTTTGATCCGCCGATCGTGAAAATCGAGACTTCAGAGGTTTGATCCTCCGACCATCCCTAAATAATACCGACATACTTGAGACGGTGGGTTATATACAGGTTATATGAGTTTAAATAAAATTCTTTCCTGTTCTGTCCGCCAAATCAATTGTAGCAACATTGAACAATGTGTAACCTTAAACGTTTACAGTCTGATTGAGAGAAGTTAATGAGAACTAATCACACAACTGGCCATCTAAAATAACCACAAAGAGATGAGTGATGTAACCTTCATTCGTTCTATAGATAATATGTCTCCAAACGGTAGGATGAGGAATGATGCCCGAAAAATGAGATTATACAAAATAAAACATGTCTTACCTTAAGACCAAAACGTTGTAAATGTATGCATTCTTTCACATTATGAGCCATTTTACTCTTTATCTTCATGATATACGTTTAGAGACGATAACTCACAAGTATGATCCTCACTTTATCTTAAGTTATCAAACCTGAGCGACCTCTCAGGTATAAGATTTTTTTGACAAATTGAAAGGTCCATAAAACCTGAGGGTAACATCATCCGTCAGAGTTACACCAAGAGATTTTTGATGACAGTAAAGAGAATCCATTACAACAATGTTAAATCAAGCCCACAATTGCCTTCGATTATCAGACCTGCAAATACGTGCACGTCGTGCCCAATTGATTGAGGCAGCAGAAGACGGACGGAAAACAAAATGCTGGGTGGATAAAATTCAAGGAATGGACAAGGATGGACAGCCCAATATTAATGAGGAAAGCTGAGGACGGATCTGTGTGGGGTGTGTGTGTGTGGGGGGGGGGGGGGGCTTAACCCGTTCAACCCTTAAATCGATTATATCCGTAGTTAACCCGGGTTACTTTTACCCCATGCCTATTTATTACATTTTTCTGAGATTAATTATTGGCGTATCTACTATCAAAGCTAATGTTTTTAACTTTTACATGTTAATGGTAGTTGAATAAAACTATAATATTATATGCACAGGTCCATTTTTAATACATTTTTTTTCTCCAATTTTGAAATGTAGCAAATATCTCTAGGATTGACTGAGTTAATGCAAAATCATCTCTCGTGTCTATAGCTGGTTCGAAGATGACGTCACACAGGTCTTTTTATTGTTTTTTTTTTTTTTGTTTTTGTTTTTTTGGCCATCTGCGTTTATGAGTAATGCTCACTGAACTGTATTAACCTGACTATAAACGTTCAAGGTTAAACAGTTTTGTGTGTTGATCCGTTACACTTCCGGACGGCAATGTTGTGAGCTTCTTAGCCAAGCGCATACTATCTATAGATAGAATGAAGATGACGTCACTCTGGTCTTTGGTATCGTGTTTTGCCATCCGCGTTTATGAGTAATTCTCAGTGAACTGTATTAACCTGACTATAAACGTTCATGGATACACACAGTATTGTGTGTTGGTCCGTTACACTTCCGGACGGCAATGTTGTGAGATTCTTAGCCAAGCGCATTCTATCTACACGACCACCTCGGCCAGGGGAATGAGGTCAGATAAAAGAGAGTTTTTGCTGATGATATTTTACCTAATAATGTCTCCAGCGGCAGGTGAGGTCAGCACGGTAAAGATGATGTTGCCGTCCAGAGAATCAGCGTCGTGAGCCAGAAGCATGTCTTCGGATATCTTTCTCATACCTCCTTCGTTGATCTGGAAATATATTATAAAGTATAAGAAATAGAAATAGTCGAAATCTTCCTCGAGGTCCCAAGTATGAGAGTTTTTGATATAATGGGGCACTTTTTAAATGATCGATTTTTCAAAAATTGAGCTTTTTTAAAGCTATTTTTTTAGCTTTTTTAAAACTTTTTTTTTAAAGCTTTTGTTATATAGCGCAATATCCACTAAACGTGCTCAAAAAGCTTTACAAAGGATCCCTGGCCAACAGCAACACTTAACATTTAGGACGGGATATGACGCCTGTTAGGGGATATTACAATTTTTTAGGACAGAGAAAACGCGTTTAACGGCCAGGTACTCATTTTAAATCTGAGTACGGTGAGTGAATGTGAGTAAAGAGCCTTTTCCAAGAAATCAACTACGCGCCGAGCGAGGCTCGAACACAGGACCTTCCGATCCGACAGAGATTGTCATACCAAAAGACAACGTGCCGCACAAGAACGAGTTTTCCGGCCAAAATTTTATTATCACTTGTTTTTGTTTTTTTTTAGAGTAGGGCAGAGAAGAGAAGCTTAACTTCCATAAAGTGTTTTATTGTGGAAGATTGACAATAGTGATAAAAAAAATCTTCTTAGAATGATCAGTAGAGATCGAAGTAAGACAGAATATATAGAGAAAGAAAAAAAACAGAGCTTATATAAAGCGCAATAGTTACTAAATCAAACATGCTCAAGCGCTTCACAAGGGGCCCAAGCCCAACACCAAATAACACTTAACATGTAGGGCGAAACATATCGCCTGCAAGACGCTCTTCCGTTATAATTTGTCTACAGAGACAACGTTGTTACCGGCCAGGTACTGATTATACGCTAAATACGGTGAGAGAATTTGAGTAAGGAGCCTTTTCCAAGGATTAATTTGTGCGGTTATGTGTCCTAGTGGTATGACAATCGCTTTCTGATCGGAAGGTCCTGGGTTCGAGCCTCGCTCGGCGCACAGTTGAGTCCTTGGAGAAGGCTCTTGACTCACATTCTCTCACCGTACTCAGGTGTAAAATGAGTACCTGGCTGTTAACAGCGTTGTCTCTGTCCCAAAATTTGTAATAACGCCTGTCATGTCTCGTCCTACATGTTATGTGTTGCTGTTGGCCAGGGACCCCTTGTAAAGCGCTTTGAACACGTTTAATGGATATTGCGCTATATAAAAGCTCAAGTTTTTTTGTTGTTTTTTTTCTGATCGGAAGGTCCTGGGTTCGAGCCTCGCTCGGCGCATAGTGAGTCCTTGGATAAGGGTCTTTACTCACATTCTCTCATCGTACTCAGGTGTAAAATGAGTAATATCGCCTGATAGGCATCATGGTACTGTTGGCCACGGACCAAAATTGTAAAGCGCTTTGAGCACGTTTAGTGGATATTGCGGGGGGGGGGGGGGGGGTGGGATATGATGTTCTTACCTGTAGTCCAATGTTATTGACCAAATAGGGAGGTGTGTCATCTCTCGGTATGATGGTGATTGGGAATGAGGACAGAACGGTGTTGGCGCTGTCACTGATTCGAAGCTCGATGCGATCTCTGGGTAGAAGTATGATGGAACGGTTAATAATAATAATAATAATAATAATAATAATAATAATAATAATAATAATAATAATAATAATAATAATAATAATAATAATAATAATAATAATAATAATAATAACAGACGTAAACCTTTTATATGTTAGGACCATTTATTGTTGAATAGAGATACATTTCTCTAAGTTTCCAAATAAGCAAGTCGCCATCGATGTTCCCCCTCGTGGATCTTTACCTTGCAGTTGGTGAGGGGGCTTGAGGCACACGGGAGGGCAAAGGTGTAAATCCCGGTCGACCGTCACGAGACCATCCCGGGTATCGAGCCAACGAGCCACATGAGCTGCTCGCCCCGGTGTGTGACTAAATTTGATCCAAACCCGGTGCCCGAATAGCAGCCCTATCCCGGGCGCCACACTATTGTCCTTATGTCGAGTCCCAACCAGTCCCGTCAATGGCGAAGCGGTCTGCCGCCTAGCCAAATAATACCGCGTTCGTGTCGCCCGGGTCGTCGGCACGTCCGAGAAAAAAGCAAACGTCCCATGCATCAATCGATTCGCGGCCTGCCGATTGGAAAATGCGACGGCGGGGATGGCGAACTGACGCGTATATTGTCCCTGAACGTCGAGAGCCAGAGTATGGCAAAAAATGAGCTTTTATCAAAGCTATTGGCCGTTCATTGCTTTGATATCCTCCTTTTACAGGAGACCCACCTTTATTCAGGCGCGCAATCTTCCCGATTCCAGATCCCAGGCTATACGGTGGTCCAACGCGAGGACACTTCGAGGCTCAAAGGAGGGGTTAGCGTTTACGCTAAAGAGCCATCGAAGGTAAGGGTCATTGAGAGCGTAACGGACAGCAATGGGGTGAACCGAATTTCCGTGGAAGTAGGTGGACTGTGTTTGCATAATATTTACAAACCACCTAGAGCGACTTGGACTACACCACCGGTACCGGTGGTCAGCCATCCTTCCATCTGTCTGGGAGACTTTAATAGCCACCATCACGAATGGGGCTACCGAGACTGCAACGAGGCAGGAAGACAACTCCGCTCATGGATGGACTGTAATGATCTACACCTAGTATACGATCCTACAGCCAAGGGTACCTTCCGGGGTACCCGCCATAAGAAGGAGTATACTCCAGACCTCACCCTCGTAACGAAAGGCGCGAACGGTGAACCGTTGCAGGTGAAGCGGACAGTCCTCGGGGACTTTCCGCATAGCCAGCACAGGCCGGTTCTTGTCACAGCTGGGGTGACAATACCGAGGGTGCAGTCTCTCCCACTTTGCAGATGGAATTTCAGGAAGGCTGACTGGGAGGAATTCAGTTCCTATATCGAGCAGGTCTGCCCTGCCATTCCTCCCAAGTCCAAGAATATAACCAGATTTAGTAGGCTACTGGTTAAGAGCGCTCAACGCTCTATTCCACGGGGCAAACGGAAATTCTACACCCCTTGCTGGACAGCAGAGTCGGAAGAGCTGTACCGAGAGTACCAGCAGACCCAGTCCCAGGACACAGCCGATAGACTACTCCAGTCTCTGGCAGAGGGAAGGAAGCAACGGTGGCAGGAGACCGTGGAAAGTCTCGACTTTACACACTCCAGCCGCCACGCTTGGCGTTTGATAAAGAAATTGGACCCAGATCGGAATTTCGCGAAGGCTGCACCGGAATGCGAGGCAGACACAATTGCCAAGAATATTAAGAACCGTAGCAAGCGGGTCCCTAATCAGGCTTTTGAGCGCGGTGTCCGCAAGGCGTACCGTACGATTTTGGACTCGCTACCTGCGGAGGAGTCGGACTGGACGGCCCCGTTCAGTCCCGAGAAGTGGGTGCAGCCATTAGCGAAGTGAAGAACGGCAAAGCAGCTGGGATAAATGGTGTATATCCCGATATGGTGACGCATCTGGGCCCCAGGGCACGGGCCTGGCTAGCAGAGGCAATGTCTGACATCCTTGCAAACGGAAAGCTTCCACAAGTGTGGAAGCATGCGAAGATAGTTGCCATCCTGAAGCCAGGGAAGCCGGCGAAGGAGGCAGACAGTTACAGACCCATATCGCTGCTGAGCTGTCTTTACAAACTGTTGGAGCGTGTTCTATTAAACCGATGGGGGCCGGTCCTAGACGCTGCCCTGCCACCTGAGCAGGCAGGCTTCAGGGAAGGGAGGTGCACCACGGAGCAGGTCATTGCCCTTACAGAGCATATTGAGCACGGGTTCGAGAGAAAACAGCAAACAGGTGCTGTGTTTATAGACCTATCAGCGGCGTACGATACGGTCTGGTGCGATGGGTTAATGCTCAAACTTGCAAAAATCATAAGGTGCAAAAAGACCTTGAAGTTGTTCTCTTCGATCTTAGGGGAAAGGCAATTCCACGTCGCGCTGGGAGACGTCACGAGCAAAGTAAGGAAATTGAAGAATGGGGTCCCTCAGGGGTCGGTACTTGCGCCAATGTTGTTTAACGTTTACATTAGCGATATGCCGAACACTTCCTCCCTGAGGCTGGGATACGCAGACGACTGGGCACTCGTTACTCAGAGTAAAGTGTGGACCCGTCTCGAGAGCGTACTCAGCGAGGACGTCACCAGACTCAAATCCTACTTTGACAAGTGGTACCTGAAGATGAACACCTCAAAAACCGTGGCCACTGCATTTCACTTATGCAGTGGTTGGCACACCCGTAAACTGAATGTCCTAGTCGGGGACCAGCCACTCCCATATGAGCCGCGTCCGAAATATTTAGGGGTGACGTTGGATCGCAGCCTTACCTATCGGGCTCATCTCGAAGGGGTTGCCCGGAAGATAGAGAAGCGGAATAGTCTTCTGAGGAAGCTGGCGGGATCGACTTGGGGCGCTAGCCAAGCGCTCCTGAGAACATCCGCCCTGGCACTATGCTATTCCACCGCGGAGTATTGCGCTCCAGTGTGGGGTAGAAGCAGAAACGTTGAGAAGGTGGATGTAAAACTTCGCAAGTCGATGCACATAGTGTCGGGAACGCTAGCAACAACCCCTAGAGAATGGGGCCCGGTAATGGCAGCGATCCAGCCCCCCGATGTCCGGAGAGAGACCATTACGGGAAACTGGCTGAGTAAGATCAAAGAGAGAGGGAATGGGGATACCCCTCTCATGCGCATAATGAACGGTGCCCCCGTTTCGAGCCGAAATAAGTCCCGGCAACCCTTGTACGCAGAATCCCTGACTACGGACAGAGCTGCACATACGAGATGGAAGTCGGTTTGGACGAATTCAATCCCTCGTGGGGGCGGGGACCTACACTCCTCTAAGCTTGGTGAGAAGTTGCCAGGCTTTGATACCAGTAAGAGGAGACACTGGGTAGCTGCGAATCGGCTTCGGTCGAGGAGCTGCCTAACGGCCGGTGCGTTACATCAGTGGGGTCTAACTTCCTGTCCTTTATGTCCACGCTGTGGACAAGAACCCGAAACGGCAGAGCATCTAGTCGAAAGGTGTGTTGTGACGATGCTACCAGGCGGGTTCGCGACGGTGCACGAATGCGGACCGGACTTTGCTGATTGGGTCGATCGTCATAACATAATAGTGTGAACCATAAGAAGCTGCTGCCATCGATGTTTAATGAAACATACGTAACAGCAAACACGCTTCTCAAACATTGAGTTGCATTCACCTCAGAACGAGAATCTTTTACTTATCGGCATGAAGTACAACAGCGTCAAATTGGCCGGTCTTTTCAACGTACACCACACGCAGAGCTATTATCATGGGCACGTGCACTGATCGGCAGCTAATCTTTATCGTTACTTTCAAGTAAAACCTCACACTTAATTACTACCCCTATCAGCCCGTTCCTTGTACTGCCGCACGATGAAAATCAAAATAAAACACATTTTATACTTTTCTGCCCAAAAAAACTCGCTCTTCAAATATCGATTGATTAAAATGACCAGAATCTTGTCAAAAGTTTCGAACCTGGGATTTCGTGAAGTCTTCAATGAAGTGTCAGGTTTGAGTCTTTTGAGAAGACGAGAGCCATTTTAATTGATGGAAAGCTGAAAAACTAATTTGATGACCAAACGTTTGAAAATGTGTTTTGGTTTGTTTTGTTGTTTTTTTTTCTTATCTTTTTTTTCTTTGGCGAGGGGTGGGGGGGTGTGGGGGGGGGGGGGGGGAGTCTCCAGTGTACGGCAGTGTTTTACGATGGCTACGGTTTCTGTTAACGAAGGCTACGGATAAACTCCGGTACCATTATTTAGCCTTATGTATTTGAAGGGGGGGGGGGGGAGTACAAGGTAACTATGACCTCACCTCTTGGAGTCGCTGTCATCGTGTTTGTAGACCACATCTCCGTTCCTGATGTCTTGCATAGAGAATATGACGGAGTGTTTTCCTCTGACAGTGATGGTCCCGTGTTGAAGACCTCCCTTTACGTACATTCGGACACGATGAAGGTCGTCCTTGTCAACTACCTGAAAACATTATTTTCAACATATTATATCTTCTCAGTCTTCTTCTCCTTGGTCGTTGTAGTAGCCTCTCAAATAAAGGATTCAGACTACACTTTACATCTATGTATTTCAAGACAAACAAATAAATAAACACACACACACACACACACGCGCGCGCGCGCAAACACATTTCAAATACACACTGTGATCATTTCATTGCTTGGTATTTTAGAGAATGATGAAAGCGCAATTGCATTATATACTAAGGTACACTACATACCTCTTTACCATATTATGTCATCAATCGTATCAAAATGGTATTATGGGTGGACCTCTATCTTATTATAGACATGAGGTGAATTTTTTTGTCTTTAGTAAAATGGTAAGTTTTCTTTATTAAACTTTAAAAAGATTAAATTATCGAATTCTGATTATTCCGATTGTAAACTCAAATGCTGTCATCTTGTTCATTCCGATAGATCACGTGGTGGTTACACTTTAGGTTACTATTTAAAACTTAGGTATTTCATTTGAAAGTCAGAAAAAAAATGAAGAGTAAATATGATTCATAACTATTGCGAAAATAACTAAAATAGTAAACGTCTCAGCCTTTGGCCTTCATCGGGAGAATAGAAGAACACCAAAAATGATGCCATAAGTCATTTTTCGGTCCTTGTTGCACCATTTAACCAAATAGAATTGATTTTTCGTCTGACATATTATTTTGTTCTGTTATTTGTCTCCCGACGAAGTCCAAAAAATCAGGAACATTTTTTAAAAAACACTATGACGATTTAATGAAATACGAATCAAATATATTCTTACCCTAAAATGTTGACTCGTGATTTGCCTGCTTTGTCCCTCCAAAAGTGTGAGACCTGTATTGATGGCAACTCGTGGGGCTTTAGTCTCGGAAGGTCTCACAGCCACGTGGAGCGTTATCGGAATGCTGCTGGCAAAATGTGTATCAAAGACTGTAAATTCTGCATCGTAGACACGCTGGTTGGCGTAGCTGAAAGGTGGGGGTCGATATGCAATTCGGTGATTATCTAAATCATCTTGAAGAAATGAGGAGATTGGTTTGGCGTGGTTATCCAAATGAACTAAATATCCGCCACCTTCTTTGAATGGTTTTGACATGTTGAAGATAAGTTGGCTTTCCTTAGTTTCGTAGTCTTCGGCGGATATAACACCAGGGATTACAGTGGAAAGAACAAACTGGTCCACGTCCATGATGTACATGTTGATGTAAGATGCCTTTGGAGGGGCGTTGGGGAAAGCCCCTTTGATGTGAATTGGGAGGTAGATACGTTCTGTGATGACCTCATCCCGCAAGCTTGGGTCGTAAAGTTCAACGCTTAGAGGAAGGTAATCCACATCAGGTGTAGGGGATTTCGTATGCTCGTAGTGGAGATTCATGAACAAAAATTCCCTGCAATCTTTCTTGACGGATTCCACCACTTGTCGCCTTTCGCCCATGACAATGTGTCCAGCAACGGGCCATGGGGAGAAAAAAGTCGTAAAGCCAACGACACAGGACACGTTTTGGTTGGAAGTGTGTCGGAAACGAAGAGCTGACGCATCGATGACGTTTGAGATCCCGTGATATTCAGGCACGACGATTGGTCGAAGGCCTTTTGTGATAATGACCTCGTGTGACGTATTTTTGACCTTGATATTGAGTTCGACTTGCTCTGTATAAGTATGAGTGTCGGTGAATTTGTGGACAAGGAATTTGACTGTATCTCTTTGGAGGAGAGGAGATCCGTTATGAATATACTTGACGGTCTTGGGAAGGAAATCACAGTCAAAAATCTGTGGGAGACAAACAAGAAAATATGTCAAGTTTCATAATATATTTCTTTTGTAATTGAATTCTGATAGATTTATATTGGGCTATATGTTAAGCTGTGGGTCCCGATAGCTGAGTTGGTAGAGCACTCGCTTCACACGCAAAGGGACAACGATCAATCCCGGGTGTAGTCGAGATTTTTTTTCCGACCACCTGTCCATCAAGCAATAAGTGGGTAGCTAGGTCTGTTAGATCTGGCGGAAAGTACTTTGCGATAGACTAGCGTCATAGTAAGCAATTGCTATTGCACTTTGAAATCGGGATAAATTCCTGCTCCGCGGGCCTCACGGCTCTGAAGAACTTTTTTATAAGTTACGCTTTAAAATTTCCATCTAGATAGAATGAAGTTGACGTCACTCGGGTATTTGTTATTGTTTTTTAGCCATCCGCGTTTATGAGTAATTCTAACTAAACTTTATTAAACAGTTTTATGTGTTGATCCGTTATACTTCCGGATGGCAATGTTGTGAGCTTTTTTGCCAAGTGCATACTATCTATAGGTTGTAAATGTATTTTTTTTAACAAATGGTCATCCAATCATAAAAGGGCCCGCTAATTTCCTTGCGTTTAATCATAAAAAATATTGTAAAGCAAAATATTTTTCATCGTACATTTTTGTTCCTGCTGAAAGCAATTTTACTCGACAAATCAGTAAGTAGTAATAAATCAAGTATTAGAAAAATAACTGCGGTTAGAATACGCACGGCGAACACATATGTTTGTGAGAGAAAAAATTACATCATTATTTTATCTTTATCCAACCTGTTCTTCCATTTCCATGCGTGAAACAGATGATAACATCTGGTCGTGAGAAGAGGATTAAAATTATTATGACAACGAGGATTCTCCATATTTGCTCGTTAAAAGGAAATAGATATAATAATTACGTGTGTCACGTCGCTTGCCAGATACTGGGAGCCGTGTGATATTATTTTTCATTCAAATTTTGACTGCCGTACTCTAGAAAAAAAACGGTTTTAAAAATGAATTTGGCCTGAAAAACACGTCCTTCAAATATCAATGGATTTAAACAGACCTCATTTTGGCAAAAAAAACTCTCAAACCTGGGACCTCGTTTTCTCTCAGGAATGAAGAAAAATGGCATCTCAGATTACAGCGACGGGGTACTATTTTAACGAATAGACTTGTGGGTTCAAATCCCACAATCGACAATTTTCTTTCTCGCTTTTTAAATTTTTTATTTTTTGTTTGATTGTTTATATATTGGGGGGTAGGGATCGGACATTGTAGCATTATAAAACACTTTAGCACCTAGTCTATATATTCTGTATAAAATAGAAAAGAAACAATTTTAATATACCATGAGAGCTAATCAGTTTGGGAATTTCATTAACTTCACAACTTAATACGATTTAGTGTGGGGTAATTAAAAATTTAGCTAAAGAAAAGGTCACGTAGTGATCCTGAATTTATTATTCTGTCACAATATGAAAAAAAAGAAACGTAGATAGAATTTTGGCCAGGAAACTTGTCCTTCAAATACCGACCGATTAAAATGACCCAGTCCAGGAAGGCTGATTTTTCGGATGTATTTTTACTCTTGTCTGTCACTTTCTTGCTTTTTCTGCCACTGTTTCATGTACCCTTTTTTTCCAGAGAGTCATTTTAATCGGTCGATTATTGGAGGACGAGTTTTCTGGCCAAATTTTCAAAAATATGTTAGGGTTGTTTGTTTTTTGTTTTGTTTTTTTTTTAATACGGCAGATACGTTGAGATTGAATCAAACATATTCAATCTCGCCTTTAAAGATTTAAAAGACTTGATAACAAAGATAAAATAAGAAGGAAGGGAGGGACGTAGATTGAGATGAGTGGTGGAGTGGGGGTGGGGTGGGGGGAGGCAATGGAGTGCACGAATATTTATCACTATGTAGATTGTTTATACCACATATTAGGGCCAATGAATACACACAGTGCATGTTCAGAAACAATACGACACTGCTGATGCTTTACAGAAATCTGTTTGAATTGTTGGGGGATTTTTTACACCCGACTTGAAACAAGAAGTACAAAATGTGATAGACTAAATATTTATTTGGTCGTGGAGTTGGTTGCGTATCTGATAAATTCGTCACTATTAGTCATCAAGTACAAGCACATAGTACATGTGACCTACAGTGACAAACTGGTATTACGTCGATATCAAGTTTTGGGAAAGAATTCAAAATTTCAATCTCCAGAGTATTGGAATACATTTGTTAGACCCATCTGGTGACCTCACCTATGTTATACATTTATGTTATACCTATCTGGTGACCTCACCTATGTTATACATTTATGTTATACCCTTTTGGTGACCTCACTTATGTTATACCTTTATTATACCCGTCTGATGACCTCACCAATGTTATACCTTTATTATACTCATCTTGGTGACCTCACCTACGTTATTCCTGATCATTTTTTATTCTTAAAATGATTGGTTCTCGAATTTAGCCATTTGATATTAAGAATTATAATAGCCTTCAACACTCATGACGTCACTTCCCTCGTATTGACGCATAGCTAGTAACTTAGCAACTGGCTCTAAACTATCGGAACAATGGCGGACGCCCTTATGAGCATAAAAGCGTATCCAGAGAAAAAAAAAAAATTATAAATCTGATCATGTTTTGACTTTTACACATTCTGATCACAAGACATATGAAAAGTTCTAGCCAGCATGAAGAATAAAACGTACCAATTTTCTTTGTTTAGAACCACGATGGCCGCCGTTGCTGGGCGACGTGGCATCAGACTATTGAATCCAATTGGGGTCAAAATATCACTGCGCGTATATCTATATCTATACCGGATGTGTGCCGGAGAAAAAAAAATGTTGGGGGGGGGGGGCGTTGTTGTGTACAAAGGATATATTCTGATGACTCGTAATATTTTGTTTTTACGTTATGATAAAACTCAGTTTTCCCCCCCAATTCAAAGAGTTATCATAATATCGATTTTTACAGTCCATCCAAATCAT
>NC_088360.1:100976263-101016263 GCF_034508935.2 Berghia stephanieae
TCTTCTTCTTCTTCTTCTTCTTCTTCTTCTTCTTCAGCGGCACGGTGACTCATCTTGTCACAAAAGTCAAGCAACGTTAAGCGTGGTCAGTCACCGGATGGCTGACCGTGATCGTGGAGAATTCAGTCCCGAAAAATGTCTTGGTTTATGTACTTTACATGCATTAACCCTCTCAACTCAAGAAATAATGAGTACCTAGCTATAGGCAGTGATGGACAGTGTAAGCGTGATAATGCAAAAATGGACGTCTAACCTTTAAGGATATATTCTGCAAACGAGTTCACGATATATTTTAAGGCTTGTTTTCCAAAATTCGTGACAACCTTTTGAGATTTTCCATCCGTGAGATAGAATTGAAATGTAAATTTTATTTTAAGCATCAAATGGCACAAGAAGTTCCTTAGACGTGTGCGAATATGATAAAATAATAGACCGAAAGAGAGATTTCAGGGAAAATATTCCTAAATATCTCAAAATGGGAAAAAAGGAGTTAGGGAGTTTTGGAAAACCCCTCTTCATTTGGTTTTGTTTGTTTGTTTGTTTTCCTTTTTATTAATTTTCGTTTCATGGCTTGACTTGTTGAATGCAATGGAATCTATCAGTTTGTGTAAGGTCATCAATTTCATGACACAATAGAATTCTCAGGTCTGCAACTGACCGCTATGCCCTTTTCTCTCACAAGAAAGACGTACCTACATTACTCCATTCCGATAACAATCGCTTGACGTAAGCAGCGGGGTCAGCACCAGGCTAGACTGCCATGATTGTAAGACTCAGGTAATTCGGCTCTCGGCATTCCACAACAGACCTCAATTGTCTTGAAGAGGTGAGGTATGGCCCTATACTGCGCCCGATAGATAGCAGGATGACCGCGTCCACTATTTATCGTCCACCACTAATAAACTGGATATAACAAAGGGTTTTTGTCACCTCTGATAATACAGAAGTGCCATCACGTGGAATGGTAATGTTGATATCATTACCTTTTTTATTTATAATGAAATTGGTCTAGTGCCATTTTGGTTGCCATTAAAACGGAAATGATATGCGAACAACCGCGTCCATTTAGTATAATGTCGGGTCGAACTAGGTACAGAAGATTGGGTTTAAAGTCAAAATTATAAGAATTCAGGAATTGAAACTTCTTGAAGTACAAGACATAAAACTAACTCTCTTCAATGAAGGCATTTGTTGAAACTCAAATTTTATAAGTAAAGCGTAAGCACCAACTTTAAGCAATGTTCACCGTAAGTCAATATTGTTTTAAGAGGAGTTGTCCCAAATTATGGTCTTGCTGAAGAGATATATTCAAGACACAATAGGGAATGAGATTAGCGGAAGAGTAGCGTCCCTTGATTAGATGTCACCTTACAGAGAGAACGTCAATTTGGTTTTGAAGTGTCTCAAGCCGCATTCACCGGAAGCGAGGACGAGAAACGCATGCGCACACCCAACATTACGTTCTCTCTCTAATAACTACTCCTCCGGTGACGTCACAGACTATGGGTGACGTCCAATCAAGGGATGCTACTCTTCCGCTAATCTCATTCCCTATAGCTCGGTTGACAGTCCACTCAACCGACACACACAAAACGGACAAGTCTCAAATATTAGAAGAAAAGATACTTTTTTTTCTGACCTGTCTTCCCACACAGCAGTGAATAGCTAGGAAGCTTGAACTCTTAGATCTGGTAGGAAGTATTTTGCAAAAGATTAACATTTTATCCATAAACTGGAAAATTATTATTACTGCCCATTTAACATACCTACAGAAACCGGGAATAACAACCTGCTCCGTGCGTCTTGTGGCTGGCATGAACTCCTGTTTTATTATTGGACTCAGAGGAATTATAGTATAAGATGTAACAAAGTCCTTCACAGCCATTATGCCAATGGAGCCGCAGTTTATATAGAGTGAAACGGACGATAGCAATTACTTGTTACCCTTTTGAAAGGACGCTAATCTATTGCAAAATACTTTCCGTCAGGTCCAATGGACCCAGCGACCTAATCATTGCAGAAAAAAAAATCTCGACTTCACATGGGATCGATCTTGGTCCCTTTGCTTACAAAGCGAGTGCTATACCAACTGAGCTATCGGTACCCCCAAACTGTAACAGACTGAGTTTAAATTAGAATTCGAGGCGACCCTTTGAAATGATATCCACAATTTATTAATAAATCCTTTAAAATGCAAGCCTCTCTGAAACAAGATATCCCAAAGATAAGATAATATGGCCAACTGTCTCCAAACAGCATTATGTTGGGGTGGTTTGGAGTTGAAATTAGAATTTATTGTCAGGCTTTCAATGGGGACAGTCCAGACAATGGACGTTTCGGGCACAACCCCTTCGTCAGCAAAACAATAAACAGATGAACGAGAACACACTCACTGCTCTTTAATTTCTGGTCAAAGACTTAATCTGTGTTAAGCTAGTTAAAACTCTCAAACCTGTAACTTTTCAAGTCCCAGGTTTGAGGGTTTTGTTTTTTTAAAGATGAGGGTCATTTTAATCGATCGATATTTGAAGGGCGAGTTTCCTGGCCAAAATTATTAAAATGTGTTTTTTCTACAGAGTGAAGCGAGGTGGGCCTATCTATAATATGTGAAAAATGAAGATATCAAAGTGTGAAGTGTGGGGTATTCCCCTAGAAATTGATATCGCGAAAATCCAGAGGGGATTAACACACAATGGTCCTCAATCCCCGGTGCCGGGTGAGATAGGCAGATAACGGTCAGTGCAGGGATGACCTAGACTAACGTGGGGACACTGACCATCGGGATCCAAAATGACTTGCAGACTTACAGATACTCCGGCTAGTATGTAAAACAGGAGCGATTTCAACGAGTGTAATCTCTCTCTCTCTCTCTCTCTCTCTCTCTCTCTCTCTCTCTCTCTCTCTCTCTCTCTCTCTCCCTCTCTCGCTCTCTCTCTCGCTCTCTCTCCCCCTCTCTCTCTCTCTATCTATCTATCTATCTATCTATCTATCTATCTATCTATCTATCTATCTATCTATCTATCTATCTATCTGTCTATCTCTCTATCTATATATCTATCTATCTCTTATCTCTCGTTGCCTTTCTTTATATACTTCCATGCCTCCCTCTATCTTTCTTTCTCTATCTCTCTCTCTCTCTCTCTCTCTCTCTCTCTCTCTTTCCTTTCTTCTCATCTAATTCCCCCCTCTTCTCTCTCTCTCCTCTCTCTCTTCTCTCTCTCTCTCTCTCTCTCTCTCTGTGTGTGTGTGTGTGTGTGTGTGTGTGTGTGTGTCTCTTTGCCCTTCTTTCTCTAATTGCCCTGTCTCCCTCTTTCTTTCGTTCTCTCACTCTCTCTCTCTCTCTCTCTCTCTCTCTCTCTCTCTCTTACTCTGTGTGTGTGTGTATGTGTGTGTATGTGTGTGTGTGTGTGTGATCTGTTTCTATATCAATCAATCGATCTCTACGCGCATGTTTGGCTGTGTTGTGCGAATTTTAATTCAATTTCTTTTTTTCAAATTGTCAATGATTTATATAGATGTTGGTTCTGATACCATTCATACTTCTTATCACGCCACATCTGAATCGTGTAATACGGAACACTTTCGTATACAATCCCATGGAATAATATAATATCGTGTCTCCAGGAAACATCTGCTGTGTGGCATAGCCGATCAAAAAGAATAATAATAATAATAATTTTTAAAACTGGTAACTACAACAACGGGTGTTTATCTCAAATGGCGATCAGAGTGAGAGAGAGAGAGAGAGAGAGAGAGAGAGAGAGAGAGAGAGAGAGAGGAGAGAGAGAGGAGAAATAAAAATATAAAAACAGACAGAAATGCACACATAAAGAGAAGGGGAGGGGGGGGGATAAAATAAAATCAGAGAGAGAGACAGATATATATATATATATATATATATATATATATATATATATATATAGAGAGAGAGAGAGAGAGAGAGAGAGAGAGAGAGAGAGAGAGAGAGACAGACAGACAGACAAACAGGCAGACAGATATTCAGACAGACAGAAACAGAAATAGACAAAAGAGAGAGAGAGGGGGGGGGGACAAAGAGACTGAGAGAGAGATAGAGAGAGAGAGAGAGAGAGATAGAGAGAGAGAGAGGGGGGTAGTCTATTTTCCATTCATTACTTCTCAAAGGCACAATCGACTAAATATTGTGTTGTCTTTCCGGTTAATCTCATTAATTAAAGATTGCAGATTAGTCCATCTTAACATAACTCATGGCTACAAAGAAACAGGATATAACAACAATAATACATGTTATTTTCTACAATCGACGCGTACTTATTTGCAGGTCTGGTAACCAAATCATTATAGTCTCATTGTTGCAATGGAAATACTCCAACACAAAATAGTATCCATAACAACAATTTTAAAACGAGCCCCATAATTGTGCCCGGTGATCAGACCTGTCAATATGTCTAAAATGCTGTTGATTTAATCGATAAATTGTATCTATGCATAAAAGTTACACAGAGCATTTAAAGATTTTTAGAAACTATTAGATCGATACGATACGATATGATTAGGATACGATAAAATTCATCGCTATATATATTTTTTAAACAACCAAAAAAAAAAAAAAAAAAAAACAAACAAACAAGTGTCCAAAAAAACTTTTGGATCCACATAATTCATTATTTCGGTCCGATGGAGTGTTACTGTTGCCATATATGTGACCCATCGTCTCAAAACGGGTAGTATATCGGGATGAAATGACCAGATATGAGGCTGTGCCGAGAGGTCGTTTTTTTTTTAGACGTTCTTCATAAAAATACTCCAGTAATAAGTTATTAGGAAAAACTTAGATAAAATTATATGTTTTTATCAGTTTCTATCGTTTGAATATATTACAGTAAACCAGGCAGAAACTGTCGATCTATTAACAGAAATAGTTTCTCAAAGGTGCAAACGTGTGGACGGAGTATTCAATTTATCCCTACTATGATGTTGATGCAAGATCAGTGGGGTTTGTTGTTTTGTTGTTTTGTTTTGTGTTTTTGTTTTGTTTTTTTTTTTTGGGGGGGGGTGTTTGGGTTGTCTGTTTTTTGGGGGTTTTTTGTTTTGTTTTTTTTTTTTTTTTTTTTTTTTTTTTCTTTTTTGGTGGAATTTATTTTTTGTATGTTTTATCATTATTTAACCGAGAGAAACGGATGAAAGCGAATTTTTTTACTTAGATTGTTGGGTTGTTTGTTTTTGTTTTTTGTTTTTTGTTTGTTTTTTTTTTTTTGGGGGGGGGTGTTTTGTTTTGTTTTGTTTTGTTTTGTTTTGTTTTTTTTTTTTTGTTTTCTTTTTGTTTTGTTTTTTTGTTATTGTAAATTTAAATATTTTGAAATTTTAGATGGAAATCTCTTTATCTCTCTCTCTCTCTCTCTCTCTCTCTCTCTCTCTCTCTCTCTCTCTCTCTCTCTCTCTCTCTCTTAATCTGATGGGTGGTGTATTATAACAAAAGACATTTTTTTTAAAAATTGCATTTAGAGAAAAGTAAACAAATTAATTTGAACGGTGGTTATCATAAATCCAAAAGAGGATAATGATGAATATGTGGATGGAATATTGAGGAAAGTATTCTGGCACCTTATCGAGCTGTAATTTGGTTACATAATCGCATCATATCTGCCAACGTCATTCAATTATTATCATGTCAAGTGAATGAAAAGGTTGCACGTTTATTTTACCTCCAAATCCCATAATATTGTGCCACTATGAAAATAAAGCACATTCTAAAAGTTTTGGCCATTATATTCGTCCTTAATTAAAATGACGTTCATCTCGTCAAAAACTATCAAACATGGGACTTCCATTTTTGACAATATCATTTTTTTTCCTTCAAAATACGGCAAATTATGGCACTTATGGATAACCCAGGATGTGTTAAAGGTTTTCTTGTATAGACTTGTGTCATGAAAAGAAATTGTTTCCCATACGCCTTGCAGTCGGCGGGGGGGGGGGGGGGTACAAATAGATTTATCAGTGCGTACATCGTATTTTACGTGGGGGGGGGGGGGGGTAATAAAATGTAGAGAGTCATCTTATTCTGCTACAAGAAGGCAAAAACACTGAGTGAAACATATTCAATAAAAAGAACAATATACTCAACATGGAAGTTTCTGGTTCAAAAGTCGGTGAAACGTTACGTAAAATTTAGCGAAATCTGAGTAATTTTAATAGTTTGAAGCCAAAATGATGTTTGACTTACGCCGTTCCATATTGTGTATATTATTTTATGATTGAATACATCAACACGTGTTCGCCTATTTACTATTTACCTGAATACTGTATTATCATTGAATCATAAACCGCTTGTAAAAGACGTCTTTATTTATCAATCATATCACTGGCATCAATGTGATTTCACAATTATCTATCATGACCTGCAAACGAGCACTTTAGCATAAACCCTGAACATTTATAAGCGTTTAACGTGGAATCAATGCTGACATAATCTGACATTTAAAAAAAAAATTAAAAAAAAGAAAAAAAACAAAGAAAAAACAAACAGATTTTTAAAATTTGACCAGAAAAACGTTCCTTTATTACTCTTCAACAGTCGTAACGTCACTTCCTTCCTCATCACGCGTGGTAACTTAGTAACACTGGCTCTAAACTATCGGAACAATGGCGGACGCCCGTATGAAATATTTCTCCGGCGAGCATAAAAGCGTATCCAGAGGGGGAAAAAAACATAAATTAAATTTGATCATGTTTTGACTTTTACACATTCTGATCACAAGACATATGAAAAGTTCTTGCCAGCATGAAGAATATAAAGTAATGATTTTCTTTGTTTAGAACCAAGATGGCCGCCGTTGCCGGGCGGCGTGACATCAGACTGCTGAATCCAATTATAGATCGGTAAAAGCGACAGTCACCTACCTTGTCAAAAACTCTCAAACCTGGGATGATTTCAAGGAAGTCTTGAGGTTTGAGACTTTTTAACAAGATGAGGTTCGTTTATTTGAATTAATCAATATTTTGTTTGATTTTCAAGCGGCTACAAATATGATGGGAGGGGGGGGGGGTCCTGATAGCTCAGTTTGTAGAGCATTCGCTTCACATGCAAAAGGACCAAGATAGATCCCGGATGCAATTGCGATTTTTTTTTTTGATCTCCCCCCCCCCCCCCCTGTCCACCCAGCAGTGATTTGGTAGCTGAGTTTGTTAGATTTGGCGGAAAGTACTTTGCGATAGACTAGCGTCCTATCCAAAGGGTAACAAGCAAATGTTATTGTCCTTTTCACGCTATAGAAATCAGGTTAAACTCTGGCTTCATGGGCCCAGTGGCTCTGAAGTCTGAAGGACCTTTTTTTCTTTTTACAAATATGATATTTTGGTTCTTGTCATTAAAAAAAAAACTATAATTATTCTCTTAAATAAAACTTAAGCTGTTTTCAAAATCCAGACTATAAATTCGGTTTTTAACATCAAAACCCTGTCTACATATTATAAAGGGTTGAAGCCGCGGATAACATTTTGTTAACATTACTCTAACAAATCCTATTTTATTAATATGATTTATGGACGGTTTTCGATAGCATGTCATAATATTACGCCTATTTATTGCTACATAATCTAATCAATTTCTTATTATGACGCCTTATAGCCATTAAACGATAAATGCATTATTTCAAAATAAAGAAAGAAAGAAAGAAAGAAAGACATAACATCCAAAAAATATTTCTATCAAAATAACGCGTATTTTCATTATTTTTCCATATCATATAATATATGTGCTTCATTCAGAAGGCTAGAGTGCAAGTGTGTTCTCATGTAGCCTGAGGTAGCCACAAATCATGTTACCCACCGCTTCTCAAGAGTGTTTTGTCGGAGTTGTTCAAATGCTGAAAATTGGTATAATAGTGAAAGAGAGGAGGCAAGTAATGTGCGCTGGTTAATACAGTTTAGTGAGAATTACTCATAAATGCGGACGGCAAAAAACAGTAACAAAGACCAGAAATATAGATAGAATGAAGTTGACGTCTACTCGGGTCTTTGTTAATGTTCTTTGCCATCCGCGTTTATGAGTACTTCTCACTAAACTGTATTAACAAGACAAGAAACGTTCAAGGTTACACATAGACTTGTGTGTTGGTCCGTTATACTTCCGGATGGTAATGTTGTGAGCTTCTTAGCCAAGCGCATACTATCTATAACATAGACAAGACTATAGACATGACAAGCAAAATATCACAAGAACGACTTCCGACCAACGGGATGGAAAGACAAAAGTCGAAGCTACGGGTTTGATTATGAAACAGGTGCGAAGTATTAAACGGTTCGCATCTCATCGCTGTCTGGTTTCCAGATCTGGAATCGTTTACACCTGCTGTTGAGGGGCGTCCTAAAACCCCAGGGTACCCCCCCCCCTCCCCAACCCATTATAACACCATACCCCAACCCCCGCTAAGAGTACGCGAATCCTTAACTATTCGTGTAGCTACTGGACATGCGAAGTTATTCGTGTCATGTTTCCATTTAACAGTAAATTTACATATAATATAACAAAAATATAGCTTTTATTACTGTAATTTTGATTCTAATTCGTCAAGATTTTTGTTTATTTTTCATTATTTTACCCAGGGAAACTGATGAAAACGATTTTTTTCCTTAGATTTCTGTGACGAACATCAAGAAATCGACTTTCTAAAGATAGAACGAAGTTGACGTCACCTAGGTCTTTGTTATTATTATTTTTTTTCCATCCGCATTTATGAGTAATTCTCATTAAACTTTATTAACCATACTATAAACCTTCATGGTTACACATGGTTTTGTGTGTTGGTCCGTTATAATTCCGGATGGCAATGTTGTGAGTTTCTTAGCCAAGCGCATACTATATATATCTAGCCTTATAATATAAAATGAGATTTTAAAATTTTACGACTTAAAAAAAAACATGTTTATTGTTTTTAATGAAAGAGATTTTGTCCACAAGAGTTTTATCTCATATGTGGCTTATCGTCTCAAAACGATAATATTATGTTGGAGGGACGTACACTCATTTGCAGGTCTAATAACCCAATTCATTATGGTATCATTGCTGTAGTGGAAATCTTTACAAAATGACCCAAAATATTGTCCATTACAACAATGTTACACTAGGCCCATAATCAGGTTCGGATGTCAGACCTGCATACATGTACATGTCGTGTTGTAGTAAACTGGATCTCAAAAAGCGATTTTCGAGTTAAAATGAGGAAAAATTTGTTTGTTGTTTGTTTTGTTTTTCTGTCACTCTACATCTATTACTCTCATCAACATGTTTAAATGTATGCCATAACTCATATCTTTTCATATTTTTCCAATTTTTTGCAGTCAAGTCTATCAGTTCATTATTTAAAATTAAATTATTATATTAAGATTTTGTTTCTTGAGCTTAGGATCAACATTCACACTTTCATATCACAACTAACTGCAGTGATTAACATCAACACCATCACCAACAAACGACAACAATGACAATAACGATAATAGTAACAACAACAACAGGTATCCGTTATCATCATCATCTTCATCATCATCAACATCATCATCATCATCATCATCAACATCATGATCATCGTCATCGTCACCATCATCATCATCGTCATCATCATCATCATCATCATCATCATCATCATCATCAACATCATGATCATCGTCACCATCATCATCATCATCGTCATCATCATCATCAACATCATCATCAACAGCCATCATCATCAACATCATCATCATCATCATCATCAGCAGCATCATCATCATCATCATCATCATCATCATCATCATCATCATCATCATCATCATCATCATCATCATCATCATCATCATCGTTGATGAATATATCATCGTCAAAAGCAGTGTCCAGTCATTTATAACACGTACTGCATTCCCTATCATCCTAAAACGCCCTCTAGTGGGTACATCATTATCAGGGCAGATAACTCCATGCTACGATCTGTAATTCCCCCATGTTTCTAGAATCGCCCCGAGAGTGTTAAGTAAGGGTTTAATCAAGGTGTCCGGAGTAATTTCCCTTTCCGGCCGATGCAGTTGCCAGGGGCGATAACAGCAAACTAGTTATGGCGGTTATGGCTGGTCTGCCGTACTCAGGAAAAAAAAACAACATATTTTTAAAAATTTGGCCAGAAAACTCGCCCTTCATAATATATCGCTTGATTTAAATGAACCTCATCATGGAAAAAAAAAACTCTCAAATCTGGAACCTTAAACCTGGGACTTCGCGGAGTCCCAGGTTTGAGAAGGGTTTTTTTTTTTTTTGCCAAGATGAGGGTCATTTAAATCGACCAATATTTGAAGGACGAGTTTTCTGGCCATATTTTAAAATATGGGTTTTTCCAGAGTTCGGCAATGCTGTTATTGGATACAATCTGATCTATTATAGTCCCAACACAAGGTTCACTTATAAAGTCGGGCGAGACTATTTATTTGTTGACTATTGCCACGTATTCAGACAGTAAAATAAAAACGATTTTTCACAAATTAAATAATGTACTTGGCACTCTTACTCTCTCTCTCTCTCTCTCTCTCTCTCTCTCTCTCTCTCTCTCTCTCTCTCTCTCTCTCTCTCTCTCTTTGTGTGTGTGTGTCTTTCCCTCTCTCTCTCTTTCTCTCTCTCTCTTTCTCTCTCTCTCTCTCTCTCTCTCTCTCTCTCTCTGTCTATCTATCTGCTATTTATCTATGTATTTATCTATCTATCTATCTGTCTATCTAGATATCTATCTATCTATCTGTCTATCTATCTATCTATCAATCTATCTATCTATCTATCTATCTATCTATCTATCTATCTATCTATCTATCTATCTATCTATCTATCTACCTCCTTCCTCATCTCCTACCACCGGTCCACTCTTGTAACCACCATAGGAATTGCGCCATCTATCCATTCCAGTTGAGTGACTGTATAAGTAATTCTGCTAATCAAATCCTTCTTACGGCACACCTTGTTCCGGTCATTTTCCTGATCCAACCAAACCATTTTTGCTGTCCATTATGAAGCTGACAAGTCATTAGTATACAGCCGGTGTCAATTTTAATGATGATAATAATAATGAGATTATTATTATTATTATTATTATTATTATTATTATTATTATTATTATTATTATTATTATTATTATTATTATTATTATTATTATCAGTATTACCATCATCATCACTATAATAATAGTAATAATAATAATAATTATCATCATTATAATTATGATGATGATGATGATGATGATGATGATGATGATGATGATGATGATGATGATGATGATGATGATGATGATGATGATGATAATAATAATAATAATATTAATAATAATAATAGAAAAAATAATAACAATAATAATAATAATAATAATAATAATAATAATAATAATAATAATAATAATAATAATAATAATAATAATAATAATATGTAACCCAACGTCTCAAAGCGGTACTAAGTTGGGAGTAGCTATGTGCAGGAGATTGAATTAATGGACACAAGCATGAAATTGTGGGCTTTTTTCTTTGCGTATTCTGGAGAATAAGTTACATTGTCTTACAGGGCAAAAAAATGTCAAAGTTCATATCATTTTAATACTAAATTCACTCCGATATCGCGACAACGTGTTTTATAGCATTGTGGGGGTCCGGATAGCTCAGTTGGTAGAGCACTCGCTTCACACGCAAAGGGATCGAGATAGTCCTTAGAAGAGGCTCTTTTCACACAATCGCTAACCATACTCAGGTGTCAGATGAGTACCTTGCCGTTAACAGCGTTATGTCTGTCAGAAAAAAAAATCGAAAATCGCCTTATAGGCGTCATGTCTCGTTCTATATAATAAGTGTTGCTGTTGTTTAGGAACTTTTTTTTTGTAAATCGCTTTGAGTGCGTTATTAGATATTTGTCTATAGAAATGCTCAAGTTTTGTTTGTTTTGTTTTGTTGTTTTTTTTTTTTTTTTTTGTTTTTTTTTTTTGTTTTTTTTTAAAGTATCTGCAATGTTTTGTTGAGAGGGACGAAGTGGCCGAGTGGTTAATTCATTGCACTGTGATCAGGAAGGTTCCGAGCTCGAGCCCCACTTCAGGCACTTTCGTTTTTTTCTTTGAGCAAGATTATCAACTCCCAACTTGCTCACTTGGACAACATGGGTGATTCCTGTTGACAGCAGACATCTTGTTTGATGGATTATCTATATACCATCATGGAATGCTTAGGCGACGGTATCTTATGGTGCCGAGGGAAGTGACGTCACGACTGTTGAAACTTATTCTTACAATGGCCTATCTATTTAACACTCAATAACCCCTGACCTCATACGGTTTCACCCTGTACTCATCAAGCAAGGCAGCTGCTACCTCTAAATTCTATTATGTTAACCTAGTGATCCGCTCAATGACGACATCCAACAAGGTGATTACATCTTGTTGGAATGAGAATGAGGACGGACCACGCACGATGTCTATATTAGTGATGAAGGTGGTCGGGGCACCGTACAGCGGTTTGGTCTTCGAGTCGCACTTAAAAGGACCATGCCATGTTCACCCCCCCCCCCCCCCCCCCAACAACCCAAGATCCCTACGCGTTGTCTGTCCTTGAGCAAGTTAATCACCGCGCTCTGGCTCTCTTATTTTGTGGCTATGCAATGTGCTTTAAAAGACTTTTGAAGTTCCAGGTTTGATTGAGAGGGTTTGTTTGTTTTTTGTTTTTTTTTAACATGAGGGCTATTTTATGGATATTAATGGATAGACCACTCCGATCTCAATATGAAAGACTGTTTGATTTTCCCTTGTGTAGACTATCTTTAGCTCAAAAATCATTCTCTGTTGGGGAGCCAAAAATATGGAACAAATTAGACAAAGTACTCAGTAATTGTAGGAAATTTTTGAAAACATTCCTATTCAGGCAGACATTTGACTTGCATTTTAGTGTTAACTATTGTCCCGAGTTAATAACAGAACCGGACTCGTAGAGTAAATATATAATATGATAAGAATGAGAATAAGAAATGATAAGAATTATGAACATCCAGTATTTTGCAATGTTAGAATTTCTTTTTTTAGTTCTCCATCATAGCGAATGTAAATTATTACTCCTAAGCTACATATCGATGGTTGTCGGATCAAACCTCTGAAGTCTCGATTTTCACGACCGGCGGATCAAACCTCTGAAGTCTCGATTTTCACGACCGGCGGATCAAACCTCTGATCAAATCAGATTAAATAAAACATGGTGCGCAAACTCGTATGTAGACTTTAGTTTTGATCCACCATCGTGAAAATCGAGACTTCAGAGGTTTGATCCGCCGATCATCGATATGTGTGGCTATAAATTCAATTTCCAACATTTAGTCCATCCCGTCATAACACCGCTTTAAGACGGCGGGTCACATTTTTGACAAAGTGAGATCAGAAAGAATTCAGTCTGTTCATCCCATTTACATAGATTCCATGTTCCAGAACGACAAAGCGTTAAAAATGTTGGACAAACGTACGTGCGATAACATGCAGGAAGGGTGAGCAGTGCTAAATGCCTACTACCTTACCAGGTTACCTTGAGAGTGAGTTTTAACAGCGGGTGCAAACGAGGTCAGCGACAGAGCGTCTCGTCAGTGGATGATTTCCTCTGGTCTTTGATATCTCCCCGATAATTGAATCCGCCATAAATGCGCATATCATTAGTAGGTGCACTGATAGTCGTCGATCGCAATTCCGGGCTTGATGTATACTGGTTGTAATGGACAATATTTTGCTCTGGTTTAAGTTCACACAATTTTGTGCGGCTATGACACTCACTTTCGGATCGGAAGGTCCTGGGCTCGAGCCTCGCGCTCGGCGCATAGTTGAGTAATTGGAAAAGGCTCTTTACTCACATTCTCTCACCGTACTCAGGTGTAAAACGAGTACCTGGCCGTTAACAGCGTTGTCTCTGTCCGAAAAAAAAATGTAATATCGCCTAACACGCGTCATGTCACGTCCTAAATGTTAAATTTTGCTGTTGGACGGGAATCCCTTGTTAAGCGCCTTGAGCACGTTAAATTGACATTGCGCTATATAAAAACTCAAAGCTCAACAATTTTGGTTATTAGACATGAAAATAAGTACCAGTTGACTGGAGGGAAAACCACCCTCAGTACATATCCACTTGTCGAATTGGAGGATGAGGGTTTCATTTTGTGGACCATTAATTTGTGAGTATTTATCGCAATGTTTTGACACAGTCGATCAAGAGTTGATGTTTGACCAGGCACCTTTAAAGGGCTCTATCTACGTACGTGTTTGTCTTGTGTGGGGTTGGGTGGGGGATTGGAGGTGGGGGTGAGGTGGGGGGTTTGGGGAGGGGGGGGGGGGGGTAAAACCGGTACCAAATGGGATTTTAAGTTAAAGTGACCAGAAAAGTGATATTTTAGTTTTTGTCAGAATAAGAATTGATATCCATTCTCTTCATTTCAACATAGAACTTTATTCAACACTCAGTTATTAACCAGTCGATTTTTGACCAACCAAAACATAGAATTTGTGACACACCTTCACACGTGCTCGGACAAACATAGTTGGTTGTTTATAAACAGTAACGTGAATGAAATCGACCTCTCTCTGATCATTGTTATTGTTTTTTTATCGCCAAATGGGTGGCTAGTCATCACACAATCATATTATAAACGTATACATTTACACACATTTTTCTGTGTTGGTTCTAAGGATCAAGCGGTAGAGCAGTGGGTATTTTACTTAGACGCATGCAATCTATAGTAAAACTTGTGTAGTTCGCTATGTTTACCAACCACTGACAATGTTTATATTATGATCCCTTTCCGAGAGGCGAAGTTGTATATTATGTGTCAAGACATTGTGACAAATACTCACAAAATTAAGGACAGCAGAATCTGGCTGATAGGCATATACGGAATGTGACTCTCGGTAAATACAATTATAGGGTAGATAATTCTATCTCACCTGCGTTATGAAAAATGTTAAGAATATTGAGGGCTCATAATTACAGGTCTTCAGCATGTATTCAAGTCGGTTTTCAGTTATGCAATATAAATAATCCCTCAGCCCCACCAATCTCTCTCTCTCTCTCTTTCTCTCTCTCTCTCTCTCTCTCTCTCTCTCTCTCTGTGTGTGTGTGTGTGTGTGTGTGTGTGTGCGTCTCAATGCCATAATATTGTGTGTGACCATAAATCTGAATGACAATTACAGCAAGCTCATCCACAGCGTTGAGTCCGTGGGTAGGCAAATTTACACCATTCATTGAACTTAGCAAAACCGTAAGAAATGCGCTATAATAATAATTTTTTAAAATCCAAAAATTAAAACGCCATTGAATGGATTCGATCTAAGCCAGAAGACAGCTGTGTTGTATGGTGATTGATTTCAGGTGTCAAAAAATAACAGGTCTGACAACGGAATGCCACACTGTGTGAACTTGGCACATCAAAGACAACACAGGTACTGTTTTCACACGATGAAAGACGTAATGAACACACACATACACACACATAGGAAAATTAAATTGAGCTTTAAATCGAGCTTTTATATAGCGCAATATCTACTTAACGTGCTCAAAGCGCTTTACAAGGGGTCCCCGGCCAACAGCAACATTTAACATGTAGGGTCATTTTAATCGACCGATATTTGAAGGACGAATTTTCTCGCCAAGATTTTAAATGAATGAATATGTCTCTATGGGCGCTTGCCGTGAATGTGTGCGTCACTTCGAGTTTGTCAGTCTGTTTCTATTATCCAGTTAGTAATCTGCCTCCATATATCTCTGTCTAGTGCAAGTGTTCTTAGCTTTAGAATGTCATTATGTGCGTTAAGGTGCTGAGGCAGTTGGATTTTTCCTTGTGTTGTTGAAATCAGTTCTTCGGTTGTTGTTTCCAAATGTATTTGATATATTTTGAGATCTTGATTCAATGTTGTTGGAAGTGAAGTTGGTGTACGCCCTCTGTATTTGGCTCCTTGTTTGAAGTAATCATCCACTGAGGTTTGTGCAGGAATATTTTCATCTCATCGGAGCGCCTGTCCGAACAGTTTCCATCTTTGTTTCTTTATGCGCGTACTCTGCATCTGTCACATACATCCTCATTACTGATTTTGTCTGGCCAATGTACCCCAATAACTCGTCTCAATTGTTTGCGATGAAGGGAGTCCAGGGTGTCCAAATTCTTTTTTGTAAGACCGCACGTACCACAGTTGTACATAAGGATTGGCAGCACTAGCGCTTCGTGAAGACGTATTCTTTTATTTTCATTAATGATATTCGTCCTGTTCTAAACGGTGTGTAGTTCTATGAATGCAGTTTGAGCTAGCATTTTTCTCCGTTTGATGTCTTCATTCTCATTAATTAAGTTTCCGAGTTTTCTTATACTTTTCCATTCCGCCTGTTTCTTGCTAACCGCTGTAATTTCTGTTTTGGATTCGTTGACCTTCAGATTCCAATGTCGCAGAGTAATTGATATATAAAATACGTACGGGTTTTTTTATTTCAAAACACGGCAGAATTCTAACAAAGCACATTTTTTATTTATCTAGTTGGCCTGAAAAATTAATTGAGATCAACTAGCTTGCACATAACAAGGTTGCCTTAGTCTGAGAATATATTATGATATCATATCCGTTATAACAATGAAATCCAATCATAGTAATTTCGTTAATCAGACCTTAAAATCTTTATATAGATAAAACTGTTCATATTAGATTTGATCAAATTGGCCACAATTGATAGAATGAAGTTGTAGTCACTCGGGTCTTTTTTATTGTTTTTTGACACCCGCGTTAATGATTAATTGTCACTAAAATGTATTAACCAGACTATAAACGTTTAAGGTTACACATATCAATATCATCAAATTGGCCCAAACTCGAGACTTCAACAAATATCGGGTTCGAGACTTTTTGATAATATAGAAAAAAATCTGATGTCTTCTCAATGTATGGTTGTTTTTAAAAATAAGTTTTAAAAACCTGTTGCATCAGAAAACGGCAATATTATAGCAAACGGGGTTAGGCATGTGGGGATTCACACCGTCACCTTGTTTATGAAATGTCTTTCAACACTTCACACAATCAGTGTCTTGTGGGTGGTGTGAAATCTTTTGCCCGGTGCAGAAACCTGATAAACAAAATGTTTCTTGATAAAATGTGTTACTGTATCGAATATATACCACTTATAAGTCATTGCTTCTTCACTATACCTTTCGAGTTTGACTATGTGAAAAAATATAGGTTGCATTATGTAGCTGTAAAGTGGTTCATTGAGGAATTATGAAGAAATTATGAAGAAAGAGGCCACACTTTTCAGTCAACCCGAGTGTGATACACTTTTGTTGTATTTCTTATGAACACAACAGCAACTCCAAACCTCGTTTTGTTTTCATTAACATTTAATGTTCAATTTTATCAGTTGTATTAAAATATACATTATCAATGGGGTCATGTTTATAGGGTCACAGAATTTATATCTTTTAAAAATGGATGAAATTTCTGACTATTGGGCACTGTTTTCTCAGTTTAATAATGTAGGGAGACATTATTTTTAGTATTATCAGCATCATAGTCATCATCGAGTAATCATCGTTCAGAGAGCAGAGAGAGAGAGAGAGAGAGAGAGAGAGAGAGAGAGAGAGAGAGACAGAAAGCGGGAGAGAGAGAGATAGAGGTGGAGAGAGAGAGAGAGAACGCGGAAGAGAGAGAGAGATAGAGGTGGAGAGAGAGAGAGAAAGAGAGAGAGAGAGAGAGAGAGAGAGAGAGAGAGAGAAGCATAATATACAAATAAAAAAAATAAATGTAAACTTTGAATATTCGACATCGAGCTACAATGTAGATCGGCTATTGCTCTGTTGGCGAAAGAAGAAATATATATTATCAAGATACGCAATAGATAAAAACAAATTAACCTGACTTATAAAATATTCAAAAAGATACAAACCACGCGATATGCATGCGATTCGAATATATCTTGTATTTTTGCTTGTGATTTTGTGCAAGTGAAAAAAAGAGAGAGAGAGCGAGAGAGAGAGAAAGACACAGAGAGAGAGAGAGAGAGAGAGAGAGAGAGAGAGAGAGAGAGAGGTGAGAGGGTGGATATATATAGTAGAGAAGTAATCTAATTGAATTTAAGGCTCACAATGTATTTTTTAAATTTCGAATGACTTCACGGTGGTTTAATTTCAAAACATGCCATGTCTAATTAAGATAAAATAATATGTTGACAAGATTTCGTAAATATTGACAGGTGTAGTATGGCTTTGACGTAGGTTCGATAGTAGGTATAAAGCGATTGATTGAGGTTGGGGGGGGGGGGGGGGGGATTTAACGCATTCATATCGGTGATGAAGGGAAGTGTTAGGTAGTGCGGTACCCTGACTGGAAGGGAGGAGGGGATGGGATGGAGATAGAGAAAGAGATAGAGAGAGAGAGAGAGAGAGAGAGAGAGAGAGAGAGAGAGAGAGAGAGAGAGGTGAGACAAAGAAAAAAAAGAGAAGGAGAGAGATGAAGAATGAGAAAAAAATAAGAAGAGGAGAGAGAGACACAAAGAGAGAAAAAATAAAGGGAGGGGAGAGGGAGCTAGAGCGTAATACCCACTGCAATACAAAGGGTATCAAGCCAACAACACCGCTTAGCATGTGGGTAGTCAAAATGTCTAATAAATAGGATAGAATAAACCGATGACGAGATTTCGTAAATATCAACAGGTGTATGGGTCTGGCGTAGGTTTGATAGAAGGTATTAGGTGATTAATTGTGGAGAGATTTTGACGAGAGTGATATCGGTGGTGATTGGGAGGTGTCGGAGAATAGAATGTGTTAGAGTGTGGTGGACCGGGTGGGAGGGAAGAGAAAGAGAGAAAGATGGAGAGAGAGAGAGAGAGAGAGAGAGAGAGAGAGAGGAGAGCTGGCGAGGGAAGAGAGAAGGGAGAGAGATAGAAAAAAGAAGAGAGGTTGATCGGAAGGGGAGAGAGAGAGAGAGAGAGAGAGAGAGAGAGAGAGAGAGAGAACTAGAGCGTTTACAGAGAGTAATATCCACTGAGTGTGCTCAAAGTTCTTTACTAAAGGTACCAAGCCAACAACAGCACATAGCATGTAGGTACGTAGTTTAATTCCCAAACATAATATATCTAATTAGGATAGAATAACATGTTGACAAGATTTCGTAAATATTAACAGGTGTACAGATGTGATTGATCAGGAGAGATAACGATGTGAATGAAGTCGATGATGATTAAGAGGTGTCAGAAAAGGAAAGTGATGGTGGAGGGTGGCATCATGTGTGGGAGGTAAGGGAAGGGAGAGGGAGTCGAGACAGACACAGTGGGAGAAGGGGAAAGACGGATAGAGAGAGAGAGGTAGAATGAGAGATGGCGAGGAGAGAGAGAGAGAGAGAGAGAGAGAGAGAGAGAGAAAGAGAAAGAGAGAGAGTGTGAGAGAGAGACAGATATTTATATATATATATATATATATATATATATATATATAATAGAGAGAGAGAGAGAGAGAGAGAGAGAGAGAGAGAGACAGAGAGAGAAAGAAAGCGGGATAGAGAAAAGGACAAGAGGAGAACAAGGAGAGAGAGAGAGAGAGAGAGAGAGAGAGAGAGAGAGAGGGAGAGAGAGAGAAAGGAAGAGAGAGAGAGAGAGAGAAAGAAAGAAAAAAGGAGAGAAAAGGGGGGAGGGAGAGGGTAGAAGGGAAATAAGAAATAGAAAACTAGAGCATTTATATAGGGTAATGTCCACTGAAATGTGTCGTGCTCAAAACGTTTTACAAGGGGTCACAAGTCAAAAGCAAAACTTAGCATGTTAGACCCAACATTTTGACCCGTGCCATGAGGCACTATGAATATTTTTTTCAATGCTGTTCACGGCCAGGTATTCATCATCCACCTGAGCGCGGTGAGATAATGGATAATGTGTGGTTTATTCCAGTCTTCGCTTAAAATAATTTCATCTGGGGGGGGGGGGGGGGGGGGGGGGGGGGAGGAGAATGTAATCAATGATTTGTTTTTTGTTTCTGTTTTGTTTTTTTGTTTTTTGTTGTTTTTTTTTTTTTTGTTTCTCTTCGTTTGTTTGTTTTGTTTTGTTTTGTTTTTGTTTTTTTTTTGTTTTGTTTTGTTTTTGTTTTTCATATTTTTTTCTGTTTTTTTTTTTTGTTTTTTTTTGTTTTTGTTTGTTTTTTTTTGTTGGTTTTTTTTTGGGGAGGGGGGGTTTGGGGGGGTTATTGGTTGTTTGGTTGGTTGGGCGGTTTGAGGGGTTGTTTTTTATTTTTGTTTGTTTGTTTTTTGTTTGCTTCTTAGAGTTGCTTATTTGTCTGTTTTGTTTTTGTTTTCATCTGAGTTGGTTTGAACGCTTCTGACCGAGACAAATTAAAGATAATATCCCTAACATAATCATTAAATTATCCAATAATTCCTTATACGTAAACTGCGAAACATAAAAAGTAGAACTCAACACAAGGCATTAGAGATTTCAACAACCCGTATCTTCAAACTCACAGCTGCTTTGGTTGCATTAAAACATATTATTATAGCGTCTGATAAAATTGATAATCGCATTATCTTTGCGGTTTCTTGATAATCTGGGGAAAGGGAGATGATTGCAATATTAACGAGATACGACTGTAGTATACGCTACACATCTATTAAGTTTAGTTTGGGATAGGGCATGTGTGGTATCGTATAATGTGTTAAAAGTTACGTCCATTCTTCACGTGCTAGATTAAAATAAATAGTAGTCATTGATTTTAATGAATGTAGCATACGTGAGCTGATATGCTATGAAAAGAAATTCGACCAAACATTCTCAATTTCAAGTAGCTCCTGATAATCAGGGTTCGAAGTGAGTGTAAGTACGTCTTGCAGTAGTTTCATTTCAACACCATGTCTTTCAAATAACGCAGACCGCAGACACTGACAGAAAATCGCTGTAAAATCTTAATAAATAAATCGTGTTTGAGATTTTCACGAAGAAATGAACACAACGTTTAAAAGAAAACATGTTTTATTCAACCATCTTTGCTTGTAGTTAGGTAGAACCCAAAGAAATGTTGTTAAATGTTGGGTGTAATTCATTAAATGTCGCTCTAGAGCTACTAACACTCACTGATAAACATTAGCATACGGTTTTAGTCTAATAAAAGCCTCAAATTCCTTTGAGAGAAAATAAAGAGATAGAGAGGAATGGGGCGGCTCGGGTGGAAAGAGAAAAGAGAAGGAGAAAGTAGAAGTAGACGAGAGAAATGATGATGGGTGGAAGATAGCGACAGAGTAGTAGATAGATAGATTAGATAGATAGTATAGATAGATAATAGATGAGATAAGATAGACAGATAGATGATCGATAGAATAGATAGATAGATAGATAGATAGATAGATAGATAGATAGATAGATAGATAGATAGATAGATAGATGGATGGATGGATGGATGGATGGATGGATGGATGGATGGATGGATAGATGGATTCATTGATAAAAGAGGACTTTAAGGAAGAAATCCTTGACATGTTCTTATGAATTTGATGAGATGCTGAAAAAAAAAGTGTACGGAGGGGGGGGGGGGGGGTTGAAACATGCACTTGATTTATTTACCAAGTACTTCATTATCGACTTGCAGCAAATTCTATGACAAATTTAAAATGTTGTGGGTGTTTGTTCTAAACAGGTGTGAATTGGATAAACAATAAGCCCGGTGTCTCTACGTTAACGATAACGTAAAAAATAGTCTCAGTTGACCTTTATATCATTCAAGCTGTTAATTAACTTAATTAATGGATCAAAATATATTGGGTTCCCGGCTATCTGGAACTTAGCTGAAACATTAAGGTTTTAGTAAATGTTTTTTACTTGACGATGAAGAAGGGTTTTGAGCCCCAAACGGTTTGTTGATTATTTTTTTTAGATTCTTGCTGTTAATTAACTTAATTATTGGATCAAAAGAAGTTGGTTCCGGTCTATCCGGGTTCTACTTGACATAATGCGGTTTTAATTATGGTTATCCTTGAAGACGAAGAAGGGTTTTGACACCGAAACGTTTTTAATTATAATTTTTGACCTTTTTGAAGATACTACGCTCATTTTTGTTCACTTCTTGTAATCAGTTCGGATACTAAAGAAAAACTGAGATTGTTTGGGGGTTGTTTTTGTTAATATTTAAAACATGTGAATAAGATTCTAATATTGTGTTTTTCCAGATTATGGCAGGATATTATGAAGATAAAAGTTACTTAAAACATTTGATAACTGACAGAAAAACATATTTTATTGTCCTCTTCCATAAACATGCTCCATCACTCTGTCTTTCTCTCAATTTCTAGTTAACAATTTATGTATCTATCTATATATCTACCTCTCACTCACTCACACACGCACACACACACACACACACACACACACAAACTCTCTCTCTCTCTCTCTCTCTCTCTCATTCTCTCTTACCTCCCCCCCCCCCACTTTTTCCCTCCCTCCTTCTCTCCTTCCATCTCTCCTGCCCAACTTTCCCTTACTCATTACCATTCTTCCATTCAAATGAACGGATACATCAAAAATTCCAAAGCCAAAAATGAAAAGAAATCGTAATTCGTGTCTCATCCCTTTGTGTGAATGTCTGTGTTTTCATTAATAATATCAAACCACAGAATGGTATATGGATCAGCAGCATCAGCCAAAAGACTGAAATCAGTTAAAGATACTATAATTTATTGTTCATGCGACCAGCACGACCAGCAGCCCACACGTCTTAAACTAACATAGAGAGCCTCCCTTTCCCTGGCGCACACGTCTTTAACTAACATAGGTCCTCCCTTCCACTGACCCGTACGTCTTTAACATAGACCTGCCCTTTCCCTGCGCACACGTCTTTAACTAACAAAGGACCTCCCTTCCACTGGCCCACACGTCTTAAACTAACACAGGCCCTCCCTTTCCACGGGCCAATACGTCTTATGCTATCACGTGATCTTCCTTCGTGTTAATATCTTTTTTAATTGAGCTTTTATATAGCACAATATCCACTAAGTGTGCTCAAAGCGCTTTACAAGGGGTCCCTGGCGAACAGCAACATTTAACATTTAGGATGGTACATGACGCCTGTTAGGCGGACCGAATCTAGCGAAGAATCTCGACCCAGTTAAAGCTGTAAATTAATCGATGAAGGGTGGGTAATATTATTATTGGCTGCGGCACTCGATGGATGGTTTTGTGTTACGTGGCTCGATTGATATGTAGATCAACTGTAAGAAATATCATTGGATTAACCGGCATTGGAAGTTGACCTTAACTGGATGAACCTATTATTTGACCAGTTAACTGCTTTTCTCTGGAAAATCATATGTTTAAAAATTTGGCCAGAAAACTCGTCCTTCAAATATCGATCGATTTTAAATGACCCTCATATTTGCAAAACAAATAAAAAAACACTTAAACCTAAGAGTTTCTTGAAGACCTTGAGAGGTCCCAGTTTTGAGAGTTTTTACCAAGATGAGAGTCGTTTAAATCGATCGATATTTGAAGGATGAGTTTTCTGGCCAAATTTTAAAATAGTTTTTTTTCTCCGGAGTACGGCAGTGAATTCTTTAATTTGGGTTAATAACGATGAATGAGAAGACAGGCACACACACAAGGGATGAATAGTAAAATTAAGTTAGAACGGTTTGTGCGGCCAAGCAGTAGAAATTCGATAACTGCCGTATTGAGAATGCTAGGGAAGCTGTGCCTGAGATTGACTTCCGTTGTTTACTTTGATTCTGTCTAACAAATCGTCTCTATTTTCTCTGGCTTCAGCTTCGTGTCTTTGGATGTGTAGATCAAACACACAAACACACACACACAACCAAACATACATATACACACATACACATACACGCGCACACACACACACACACACACACACATACACACACACAATTTCATACCCGTGGACACATTCGTAACCTCTATTTTCACACAATCTATTTTCTCTGGCTTCAGCTTCGTGTTTTTGGATGTGTGGAGCCAATACACACACACACACACACAACCAAACACACACACACACACACACACACACAGAAATACAATTTTATAACTATACTCTTAACCCCACGCGCCATACACATATGACCAAAATGGCTTAAAACGGCATTATGTCGGTTGTGATCAAGACCACAAATAGTAATTTCTAAGCCATCCCGCCCTAATACTATTTTGATAAGATAGTCCGCATATGAGACGTACCAGGAATAGACTCAAGAAAATAGGATTATATGATTTCGTAACAATAACACTTGAGATGAAAAAAAAAAGAGAATAAAGACATTGGTCTATACATGACCATAGAAAAGCAATATCTGATTTATATATGATCACCATTATACAAAACATGAATTACGATTAATTTGTGATCTCTGGTCCCGTGAGCATAAACCTGATAATATGCCACAATTTCTTTTTAAAATTGGTTATTTTAACGAATATATTGTAAAAAGTTGTTGTTTCTTTTCAATGTATGGCAGACATACCAATGTAAAATGTCATTTCGCTATTATTATCTACTTATTAACCAATCAAATGACGTCTCCGCCCCCCCCCCCTACCTCCATTCCTTTCCACTCCTCCTCCTCCTCCTCCTCCTCCTCCTCCTCCTCCTCATCCTCCTCATCCTCCTCCTCCCCCGTTCCTCATATCCCCTGACCTTTCGAGTCTCTTTGTATTTTCATTTACTTTACAGATTGAAATCAACATTTATTTAAGAATCAAACTCACCAAGAGACAACTCTGCTACAACTGCCGAACTCAGAATTTTTAAAAAAGACAATTGAAAACATGTTGGCCAGAAAACTCGATCTTCACATATCGACCTATCAAAAATTGACCCTCATCTTGTCATAAACTCTCAAACCTGGGACGTTAACAAAGTCTCTGGTTTGAGAATTTTTGACATGATTGGGGCCATTTTAATCTTCATTATTTCGAAGGATATATTCTGACCAAAATTTGAAAAATGATGTTTTGTTTGAGTTGTTGTTTTTTTTTTTTCAGACTATGGCAAACTAGCAATCGATATTTGCCTGTTAAAATTAAAAACCCTGATCCAATTAACTCATGATTAGCAAAGATCATCTCAATAATTTCACAGAACGCCTCACCAAATATCCAAGAATAATGTCAGAATGAACAAGCCATAGGAAAACAAAATTACGCCCTATCCGCTACCGTATCATAAAATTGATACCATCTCCTAAGACATTCAATAGAGGAATATAGATAATCCATCAAACAAGATGTCTGGTGTCAACAGGAATCACCCATGTTGTCCAAGTGAGCAAATTGGGAGTTAATAATATTGCCCAAGGAAATCAAACGAAAGTACCTGAAGCGGGCCTCGAACCCGGGACTTTCCGGATCACAGTGTAATGTCTAAACCACTCGACCACTGCAAAGAAAAGATTAATTTAAAGCCAAGATGTGGCCTACAGTCACAAAACGATATTAATTGTGAATGAATCGGACCCCGAAAAGTGAAACTAGAGTGAAAATGATAAGAAATAGGATCTCGGGACAGCTTTGCTTCGTATCCGAAATGTACCGAGTTCGATCACTCGAACCCACTTATCTGCTTAGTTTGGCATTGTTGTAACGGGCAATATTTTGCATCATTTTTTTTTTTTTTTTGGTGATTCCCATTACAACAATGAGCCCATACGGAATTGGGTTATCACACCTTAAAATAAGTGCACGTTGGATGTAGCCATTAGATTTCAGTAAATATCCCACGGCATGATTGATATAAGATAATCAAGTTATGAAGTACTGAAGGCAATTTCAGTTCAGGATTCCGTATTTACTTTTCATTTATTAATTCGTCCAAAATATTGTTTGCAGTAACCCGATGAAAATTAGTTTAGTGAGAAGTACTCATAAACGTGGATGGCCAAAAAAAAAAACAATAGTAACAAAGACCTGGGTGACGTCAACAAATACGACAGTATGTATAATGGCGAAGGAGGATCACATAAAATTATTTCTTGGAGGTATTCATACAAAAAAGCAAACAATTTATTTCCCATAATTCACTCCACGCCAACAACTTCCTAAATCTCCACTTTTTCATTGAGCCAATTATAAAATAATTTCCAGAGTGGAAATCAAAACATCATTAATTTTTTTCTCTCCTTTACATATAATATAATATAATAAAATATAATAAAATGCGTTGAATTGTATGCACGTTTCTGAAGAGGCAATCGAAGTTCTCAATAATTCAAAGGAAGTGCGGTAAATTTCCTTCCTTTATTTCCATATCCGGTTAGCCCAAATGAGAAGCAATCAACATACCTCAATCTTTATTAGCATAAACAAGTATTTTACCAAACCTATTGAAAGAAAAGTTTCGGTAACATAATAAACAATTCATTTCGGACGGGATATATAGGGTGTAACCTGCTCATACACCTGCTTTGTGGTTGGTTACACTTCACATGTAACTGAATAGGGTTTTCACACTCTAGAGAGTCATTCGGCGCGAGAATGTTACGTCTATTATTCCCGCCATGTTATTATGCCGTGTAAACAAACGATATAGCTGTGATCCTCTCGTTATTTCAACGCTTGGCTACCCCGAAAACCTGCTTGTTTTGAGGGACCCAATCAGGTGATGATAACAGATAGCAGGGGTACAGAATTCATGACGATGTGAGTTGAGAAGGTCACCACCAGCCAACCAGCTCGGCTAACGAGACTTCCATACATTCTCTTTGACATGAATACCTCGTTGATTTCTGTTCTTCTTGAGCTTACTTTCCTTGCCGATCTTCACAAAGACGGTTTAACGTTTCCATATTTCACTAGTAAACAATTCAGGAGCGGGTACTGGTGTAAATTAAAGATATGTGAATAAAACAGTGCTAGAAAAACCAGAAATAAAATAATTGCAAGAAAAATAAATATCCAAAATCGCTACCTGCCTAGACGAGGGACCGAACCCAGACCTCCTGATTACCAGTCAGACGTGCTTCCATTACATCACGGGTCTGAAATTCGATCATCCCCAGTTCAAGCAGGCGGATTTTTTGCGATATATTCCTATTGGAATTACATTTTTGAGGATGTGTAGATAAGGTACTAGAGATGATATATCGACATTTAATCCTGTAATTCATGTTGAAATAGACCACAATTTAACTTTTTTTTTCTCTCAGGAAATAAAAGTAACGGGATATTCGTGGAAGGGTGGGAAGGGATGAGGTAGGGAGCGTATGTAACCTTGTATGTTGAAATATTCACTCCATATTTTATTCGACATATCAAAAGAATTTTAGTTGAGACGTAAGAATCGGGTACTGTATATGAAAAATATGATTTTTTTCTTGTATTTTTCTTGGTCTGGCACTGTTTCAAACACACCTTTTTAGATCACATTTTTCATATCCAGTACCCGATTCTCGCGTCTCAACTAAAATTCTTTTGATATGTCGAATAAAATATGTAATGAATATATCAATATACAAGTTTACATACGATTCCTCACCCCACTTCTTCCCACCATCTCTCTCTCTCTCTCTCTCTCTCTCTCTCTCTCTCTCTCTCTCTCTCTCTCTCTCTCTCTCTCTCTCCCCCCTCATCATTATATACATTTTTTTTTGTTCTTAGATGAGTCCATCAGACCGACCATATTAATAACCCTAACGGGTAACGAGCACATCGACATTTTACAACAACCCGGTTTCCAGCTAGACAAAAAGATTGCCCCCGAGTCGTCTTTCTAAGCAGTTATAATTCCTTGTCCACGGAATACGTATCACTCCCGCATTACCTCTATTGTTTTGTTTTTTGTTGTTGTTTTTTTTTTTTGTTTTGTTTTGTTTGTTTTTTTCCAAATAACTAAACCTGTTTTGTCAATTTTGTATTTGAAGTTAAAAGATTTCTGGCCAAAATAATTAAATGTGCTTTGTCAATTTTGTATTTGAAGTAAAAAGATTTAAGGCCAAATTAAAGTATAACATTTCCGGCCAAAGTAAATAAATTTAATTGTCTTTTGTCAGAGTACGCCAAAGTCGCCTCGGTGTCTAATCAACTGGAATGGAGCTATATAGATTTATGTAGCCGTTATGTCAATGATCAGCCAGCGATCCTGTCCAGCTTGTTATTTTGACGGCCACCACAAAGTGTTATAAGTAAATGTTTTATCCCCGTCCCTGGATTATTTTATTATTGACGGTTGTGATTGTAGCCAAGATTATTGTAATAATGCTTTTTACTATTTGCTGTCTGGAATTTGATTGAATGTTCTGCCCCCCCCTCTCTCTCTCTCTCTCTCTCTCTCTCTCTCTCTCTCTCTCTCTCTCTCTCTCTCTCTCTCTTTCTTTCTTTCTCTCTCTCCCTCCTTAAAATTTAAAAAATACAATCTGAGCCAAAGTAAGTCTTCTATTGTTAATCATCAATTTACATTTCAACAATTAGTTGACAAGGACGTAGTAACGTTTTGAGGAGATATGTCACATTTCTTGGTAACTTATAATATACTAATCTGGATTAACGGACGAAGGTTACAAACTGGTTATTTTTGTTTTGACTTCTGAGCTCCAACCGTTGTTAAAGGTGTAAAAAATTCCCGCTTGTTCGACAGCGCTTCAATCACAGCTCGCAGCGGAACGGATTATAAAACTCAATAATAATATAACGAGTTTCTGCCATACTATGAAAAAATAAACACACTTATAAAGTTTTGGCCAGAAAATACGTCCTTTGAACATAAATCGATAAAAATTGTCCCTATCCTCTCAAAAACTTTCCAACCTGGGACTTCCTAGAAAACGTCATTGAAGTCCCAGGTTTGAGAGTTTTTGAAAAGCTGAGGGTCATTTTAATCGATTGATATTTGAAAGACGAGTTTCTGGCCAAAATTTTAAAAATGTGTTTTGTTTTGGGGGTTTTTTCAGAGTACGGAGATTTAGAACTAATCCTCAATAATATACGCAATCGGGTGACTTGGTGCTTAACCATTCATCTGTGGAGAAAATGAGTTTCTTTCCCATCAAGACCATGGAACAGCACTATGAGTCTTATCCCAAATATTAGATCTATGGTAAAATTTTGCATACAACTAAATTAATATAAACATAATAAAAAGGAATGGTGTAAATTTCATTTGTTTTTCAGCTGTTTTAGAGTTAGATAATATCTGGACGTCTATACGATTTTTGACCCGATGTAAATTCACATTTATTGTCACCCAATCCAATATAGCATTGGAGGTGTGTCACAATATTTTTAAAAACTTTATATTTTTTAAAAATTAAATTGAGCTTTATATAGCGCAATATCCACTAAAAGTGCTCAAAGCGCTTTACAAGGGGTCCCTTGTCAACAGCAACATTTAACCTAAAGGACGGAACATGCCGCCTGTTAGGTGATATTACAATTTTTCGGACAAAGACACCGCTGTTAACGACCACGTACTCATTTTACACATGAATACGGTGAGAGAATGTGAGTAAAGAGCCTTTTCCAAAGACTTAATTATGCGCCGAGCTTGAGGCTCGAACCCAGGACCTTCCGATCCGAAAGCGAGTGCCATACCACTAGACCGCATAGCCGCACATATAAAGTATTTATATTGAGTAATATCTACTAAACGTCCTCAAACCGCTTTACAAGAAGTCCCTAGCTAAGTGACATTTAACATGAAGGACAGGACTAGACATGATGCCTGTTAGTCGATATTACATTATTTTTCGGAGAGAGGCAATGCTATTAACGACCAGGTATTCATTTTACACCTGAGTATAATGAGAAAAGATGGGTAAAGAGCCCAACCATGGGCCGCTTAGAGCGAGACTCGAACTCAGGACCATCCTGGTACAAAGGCGAGTGTTATACCACTGGAATTATACAATGATTTCTGGCCAAAACAAAAAAAAAAAGTTCTTCAGAAATTTTGTGCAGCTTGGTGGTCTTGTGGTATGGCACTCCCCTTTTTTTGGGTTGTTTTTTTTTTTTTTGGGGGGGGGGTGTTGTTTTTTGGGTGTTGTTTTTTTTTTTTGGGGGGGGGGGGGGAAGGGGGTTGTTGATGTTTTTTTCTCGCCCAAAATATAATCTCCAAATAACCGGACATTAAGTCATACAATAACCTCGGGCAAAAAAAAAGAAGGTTCCTCAATTTAGTGGCTTAAATGTTGTCCCCATTTCAAACGACAAAAAAGCACGCCCGTAATTTATTATTCTTTAAAATAAGCCAGTCCTTCAGAGCCATTAGGCCTATGGAGAAGTTTGTTCCGGTGGTTTTTTTATAGTGTGAAATGGACAATATCTATCCCAATCTATGCGGCTATGTGGTCTAGTGGTATGGCACTCGCTTTCGGATCGGAAGGTTTGGGTTCGAGCCTCGCGCTCGGCTCACAGTTGAGTTCTTGGAAAAGGCTCTTTACTCACGTTCTCTCACCGTACGTAAAATGAGTACCTGGTCGTTAACAGCGTTGTCTTTGTCCGAAAAATTGTAATATCGCCTAACAGGCGTCATGTCCCGTCCTACATGTTAAATGTTGCTGTTGACCAGGGACCCCTTGTAAAGCGCTTTGAGCACATTTAGTGGATATTGCGCTATATAAAGCTCAATTTAAAGTACCAACTTTCCGCCAGGTCTTACAAGTCCAGCATCCTAGTCATTGCTGGGTGTACAAGGAGTCAGTCATATAAAATGATCTACTTCACTCGGAATCGATCTCAGTCCTCCCTTTGCATGATATAATTCTTCACGAATGGGGAATTGCTTTCAGGTTCTACATAAACCAAGCTTTTGAAGGACACTGTTGTCGACTATGTTATGCATCGCAATATCCACTAAATGTGCTCAAAGCGCTTAACAAGGGGTCATAGCCAACAACAACCTAAAATGTAGGATGAGACACGACAAATGTTAAGCGGTATTTAAATTTTATCTTTTTTTTCCGACAGAGACAATACTGTTTATGAACTAGTACTTATTTTACACCTGAGCACGGTGAGAGGATATTAATTACGATCATTTTCCAAGGACTCAACTATATGAACAGTTCAGAGTAGGACTAGAATCCTGAACTTTCCAGTCCGAAGGCAAGAGTAATACCAACAAGACCACATTATAATCCCACAAAATGTGAAATGGCTTTAAGCCTTGCTCATAAATCAAGCTCTAAAAGGATAATGATGTTGTCGCTAGGTGTTAGGCAAGGGGTAGTCACGGCGTCTCTGGGTTTTGATATTAATGTACCGACGTTTCTGGTATGTACATTAACAAGGTTACATTGGCCTAAGAACGACGAGAAGTAAAAACAAAATTATTCCAGCCAGATTACACTGTATTCTGTAGTCTGTTGAAAAACGACGATGGTTTTTGGGTTGTTTTTTTTTTTTTTTTTTTTTTTTTTTTTTTTTTTTTTTTTGTTTTTTTTTTTTTTGTTTTTGTTTTTTTTTTTGCTTTTTTTGTTGTTGTTTTTTTTTTGTTTGTTTTTTTTTTTTTGGGGGGGGGGGGTTTGTAATGGGTGGTTCAATAATATTCACAACGTCAACTTATTATAATGTGAGGACGTTCCGGGCGTGAATTTTTGTTAAATTGTAGATGGTACAGAATTTATTCAGATAAACACAATAAATATTTATTATATTGAGCAATTCTTTGCATGCACAATGATCTACGTAAATCCCTTCCAGGAAATATGGTGCAAGTTGTGCGTCCGTTTAGCACTAGGACTCCTGCAATTCTGCCGTAACTCTTTTCTTTTTTTTTAAATGAAAGGTTTTTAAAATTTTGGCCAGAAAACCGGTCCTTCAAGTATCGATCGTTTAAAATGACTCTCATTTAGTTAAAAATTCTCAAACCTGGAGGAACTGATGAGCCATCAGAATATCCATCACAGCTTAGTCGGGTAATGTGAGTGAAATGTCACACTTGAACACAACACAGGAGTAAAATTAGTAACCAATCCAATCACTTATCATGCATAACATTGCTTGATTTCATCAAAAAGACGAGATGCATTTTTGTTGTTTTTGTTTTCTTCGTCTTGCTTTGTTATTGTTTTGTTGTTTGTTTGTTTGTTTTGTTTTTTTTTTTTTTTTTTTTTTTTTTTTGTTTTTTTTTTTGGGTGTTTTGTTTTGTTTTGTTTTCCTTTGTGTTTTTGTTGTTTGTTGGTTGGTTGGATGGATGGTTGGTCAATTGGTTTGTTGCTTTTTTTTGTAATCAGTTTCAAACTTACCGCATTTTTGATCGGTCAAAATAGCACTTGCGATTGACCAGCTACGAATCACCTCTCCTCATATCAATAAAATACTTTCCGGCTGTACGTACGTGTTTAACCCCCATTTCTGTTTACTTTTCTTTGTCTGACGGTCAATTCTTTGCAAATTGGTTCTCCCTGCGCAAATTACGTATATTTATCATGAAAGAATAAAACAAATAATTAAAAGTGTTTACACAACTCCATTATTCTAATGTCAACCATGACAAGACAAAATATGTCATGCGGAATCCCCTAGATTAATTTTCGATCCATTTATTTACGCGTTTTGTTTGTCAGTCGCCATTTCCTTTCAATGACAAATTAGTGCGATAATGAAATCTCTCTCTACCCCCCCCCCCCCCCGCCCCCCTCCATTTCATTGCCTGTTTCTCCTACTCCACTCAGCCTCATTTTCCTCTGTTTTCAATCGAGTCACAAAATACTATCATTATAATAATAGGTAATGTTTTTGACACGGTTACAAGGTTTTTCATCAAAACCCGTTGGGAAAAGAGGATGATTGAAATACGGTACAGGGATGTGGGTCAAATGGTGGCTTGTGATTTGTTTGGGGATTACAGGAGCTCTTTTGTCAATGAGATACATTAATCCATGGTGTCTGATATTATACAGGAACTCAAATGTACCGTGCCAGGGTGCCCTACTTTTGATCCAGTAGTTATCTATCGAGAAAAGTAAATAAGTATTTAACAGAAAGTACCATTGGCTCAGTAAACTCAAACCTTTTTGCAGATTTTAGAGGGCTGTTAAATCAGTTTGGGCAAAGTGTTAAGAGTTGTTTGTAAGTGAAAAGCAAGAAAAATGAAAGCATAATATTGGCCATGATGAAATTCTGTCAATGGACAAATGTTTGCGAGCAACCGCCGTGCAGAGATCGAGTTATAAGCCCTCCATAACTACAAGTGATAAATGGATGGGTAAATATTGTCTCCATTCTCTTGAAAGTCGAACGATTGGTTCGAGACAATGATATGTAAAAAAAAAAATGTAATGAGCTTTATATAGCGCAATATCCACTAAATGTGCTCAACGCGCTTTACAAGGGGTCCCTGGTCAACAGCAAAATTTAACATGTAGGACGGGACATGACGCCTGTTAGGCGATATTACAATTTTTCGGATAAAGACAACGCTGTTAATGGCCAGGTACTCATTTTACACCTGAGTACGGTGAGATAATGTGAGTAAAGAGCCTTTTCCAAAGACTCAACTATGCGCCGAGCGCGAGGCTCGAACCCAGGAACTTCAGATCCGAAAGCGAGTGTCATACCACTAGACCACATAGCCAGTATCTTCTAAGAATACTACAGCCTAGTGCGTATTCTTACAGACGGAAGGCATGAAGACCCTGAGAGACATGGGAGGATGTATGTCCTATTTTCAGTTCTTTTCAAATCCAATCAAAATGTTGATTTTTTACTTATCTTAAAATCATCTGCCTTTTGATTGATAAAAAAAGAGAGCGAAAAGTGTCCAGTGACAGACCGGCCTTATTAAACGCTTCATTGTACGGGGATATCCCCATAAGGATTTTGTGAGCTAATTTATAATGACCTTTTATATAAAGTATTAGAACGATTCACAAGATGCCTTCACTTTGGTGGACAGAATGATATCCATACTTCTACGAACTGGACTGGCTGATATTTTTTTGTGAAAATTTCCACCATTTGAAATCCTGTATAGTTAACACTATGAAAGTTGGACTAATTTTTAAACAATTCATTGGATGGAATAAAGAAGACAGATCAGTTAACTGCTATAAACCAATATTTTTCAATTCTGCTCATTATAACTTAAAAGTCACTTTTCGACACCTGCTTTAATCCAACATAATAACGGATAGAGACGATGTGTCACATATATTAAGGACTCTGAATTCATCTGGTCAAGTCATGAATCAATATGTAAGGACAAAAACCTCTGGAAACTGCGAATTTTAAAAATTTCGAGGAAGCATTAACAAGAGTAAGACTCCGAGCTTAACACTTTCCCTACAAAATAAAAATCAAACACTTTTCGCAAGCCAATATCATTCCCCGGTGTTAAGGATTAGCGTCCATGTGGCAAATAGACTAGGTGTCTTTACAAAAACATTGACACCATATTATTCACTGCTCGGTCGCGTCGCGTATGGTTTGTTTACATAATGTATTAGTTCGCCAATGAAACTGGAAAATGGTTACTTTGTCATCACAAAAACTCCACGGAAGCTTGAGTCCACTTGATATCCGGTACCGAGATACAATATTGTGTTTTCACTGGTGGAGAGTTCGTCTCTAAAGGAGGAGATAAATAAATATTGTTTTGAGACTAGCTGGTCTTATAGTTCAAAAATAACAGTTTTCCGTACCAAGTTCAAATATATTAATCCTTGTGGTATGGTAAACGTGTGTGGGGGGGGGGGGGGGGGAGACGGTATTTTTTTTTTTTTTTTGAATTTGTAAATTCTTAATATTATGACCAGATTCTGTTTTGAAATCAGACATGGTGTTTATTTCTGCCAACATTTTGATTACCGTAGGTAAAACCAAACACACGTGCATCCTTTGTGTTAAATGTAACACAAAAAGACCAACAAAAAATACTACTAAATAAATAAATTAGATTAAATAAAAACTAGTTCCCAGATATTTGTACCATGCAAGATAAGATCAGAGGAAGTGTTGGAGAAGGTGAGAAAGGGGAGAATATCTCATCGATACCACCAGAAAGAGGCAGTTACGGTTTCTGAGACATGTGTGGAGAAGAGACGGAATAGAAAAGTTGGTAACACCTGGGATGATCGAAGGTAAGAGAGCTAGAGGAAGACAAAGAATGACTTATCTAAATAACCTAAGAATGGCCAAATGTGACTTAAAAAGCACCACAGATTTCATGCGCACCGCAGAGGATCGTGATTCGTGGAGACAGCTGACCGGAAACGTGCTCAAGAGCACAAGCCACGACGGATGATGATGATGATGAAGATCAGAGGCTGAGGGTTTTTGCCAAGATGAGGGCCATTTAAATCGATCGATATTTTGAAGGACGAGTTTTCTGGCCAAGTTTTTAAATCCGTGTCTTTCCAGAGTACGGGAGTTAACTGGTTACTTGATTAAAACTTTCGAATGTATAAAAGTTGATATGTCAAACGAGTGACAATGGAGAAAATGGCAGTGGAATTCTTGACTACCACAATAATAATTTGTTAGATATCCAATAATGTGAAACGGGGACATGTACCGAAATTTGTCAAATTAACAAAGAGTGTTGGTTAGATATATCAATATGAAAAATATTATCGATGCATGAAAGTTTCAAAGAGCAAAAAGCTATAAAATGATACGATACGATAAAGCACCTCATATCACTGATCAGATCAATTGAGATATCTGACAGGTTGATAATGTAGTGCGCAAAAAATAATTTGTATAGTAAAATTAAGGGAGTAAAAATGACTTATAAAAGATACAAAAACAAAGTAAACGACGTTTTAGGGCATTGGCCAAAGGCCGAGATGTCATTTATTTACTTTGCTTTGTATCTTTTATAAGAGTCATTTTTACTCCCTTTATTCTACAATACATGTCATTGACTCATTCAGTGTAAATGTTGCTGCTCGAAGCTCGAAGAAATAAATAATAATGTGAAATTGATTGTAAGCTTCAATTTAATTACAAAAACAGATCAAATGAACTTTTCGGGTTTCCCCTTTATCAATAAAACAAGAGGAATGAAACACCACAGATGAATGAGATAATGTGGTAGTGGTGTAGTTAAGATGAATAAACAAAACCATCATCTGTGGTGTTTCATTCATCTTATTTTGTTGATAAAGGGGAAACCCGAAACGTTCATTTGATCTGTTTTTGTAATTAAATTGAAGTTTACATTCAATTTCACATTATCATTTATTTGACTCATTTAGGCACCTCTAGATTTTGGTATTATACAATAATTTACAGTGTTACATTCCATTCAGTTTTACCATTTCGGATTCTTAGATTTCCTTAGATATGAGAAATGTGACGTACAGTAATAAAACAATGTTTTCAGAACTCAGCCCCTTATTGGCCTCAAGGAAGGAGGACCTCGTAGACTTCGTCTTCCGGTTCTCGAGTCAATAAATTTCCAAGTAACGGTCAAAAACCCTATAATATTATGTTCAACCCAAGAGTCATCTTTTGATATGAATTCAATTTTCAGTACTGGGTTCACCCCGACTGAGTCGTTTGACGCGTTGGGTTACAAATTAAATAATATCACAAATATATAAAAATAAAACAAAAAGAATATTATTATTATTTGAAAATGAAATACCACAACCTTGGCAGTTGACAGAATCATGAAAATATTACCGGAAGTACGCGGAGACAAACAAGTTGTAGGTGAGGAAATCAGTAATACAGGCAGTATGTGTCAACAATGGCGTGTTTTAGGTAAGGAAAAATGTTGTGTATTTATGTGTTTTATATCAATAAAACATCCAGCCTGTATCAATAAGGACAATAAGATCAAAGAAGGACAATTTCACACGTGTTTGACATCAGCACATCCAGTAGATATTCGGCAAATCAACACCAGAGTTACCAGATTATTTTTCTACGAAATGCCGAAGAAAATCGTAAAAAATGCCAAATAGTAAGAAGAATATGCCAAGTTGTTTATAGGTATTGCATTTTATGCTAAAATGTACAGAAATTGAAGGGAAAAAATATCTTTATTTCCTTATCACGCAGCCACGAAATTTATGCCTTGACTTGCCACTTTAGAAATGACATAATTTAGTATACATCGTGTAATTCTTTATGTACAATTAATTAACTTTAACAGAAGCCAACAAAATTCATTTTTTTATGCCAAACGGCATTACATAACGTTTAAGAATTGTAGTTTTTAGAAATTGGAATTATACAATTTAAAAACGCCAAACTGGCAACCCTGATCTACAAGACTGTAACGTGATCAGGGATCTATCGACATAAAAATTCCTTAGCAAGCAATTCTATTTCTCTCATTTCTCTCGTTAGCATAAACAATTTCAATGTTTCCTATTATCTTTAGTTGCCTTTCACAATAGTTCTTCTTTTGATTGCCTAATTGGCGAAAAACCGTGACCTCGTGCTCCTGTTGTCTGGTTGCTGTCTTGGGGCTAACCCACACCAGGGCCTAACTCCGACGACCAGGCACTGCCGTCCTCTGCCGTCTTCCGGATAAAGGCATCGGGCACGGACAAAATGCTAAGTATAAAGAGAAGAGCCGCTAGACCTACCCATACCAAGCCCCTGACGTCCTCTGGCGTTATTTTTTTTCGAGCTTGGTATGGGTAGGTCTAGCGGCTCTTCTCTTTATTCTTAGTATTTTGTCCGTGCCTGACGTCTTCATCCGGAAAACGGCAGAGGACGGCAGTGCCTGGTCGTCGGAGTTAGGCCCTGGTGTGGGTTAGCCCCAAGACAGCAACCAGACAACAGGAGCACGAGGTCACGGTTTTTCGCCAATTAGGCAATCAAAAGAAGAACTATTGTGAAAGGCAACTAAAGATAATAGGAAACATTGAAATTGTTTATGCTAACGAGAGAAATGAGAGAAATAGAATTGCTTGCTAAGGAATTTTTATGTCGATAGATCCCTGATCACGGGTTAGCCCTTAGGGATGAATTGGAGAGAGAATATGAACCAGTTAACACTCGTACTATGGAAAGACACATATTTAAATCTTTGGCCAGAAAACTCGTCCTTCAAATATCGATCGATTTAAATAACCCTCATTTGGCAAAAACTCACGAGGACCCAGGTTTGATAGTTTTGTTTTGGCAAGTCTTTGTCCACAAAAGAAAACAAATCGTGAGTTGTATTCAACAGTTCGACCAAAGGGATCACTTCTTTCCTTAAGCATTACTAACAACAACTCACTAGACAGTGCACAAACCTAAAAAATGACGTCAAACTATAAGTCCTTGTTGGTTCTAGTATCAGGCTATAAGATAACGATGGCTACTCTAGAACCTTCCAAAACTTATATCTAGTTTGACGTCATTTTTGGTCTTTACACCGTCTAGTGAGTTGTCTTTAGTAGAGCTCAAGGAAACTAGGGATTCCATTGGTTGAAATATTGAATAGAACTAACGATTTGTTTCTTTTGTGGCCAAAGACTTATCTTTTGACGTCATTGTTTGGTCAGTTTCAGGCTATAAGCTACTGATGGCTACGGGTGAACTCGGCACGATAAATTGGATTTATAGCGGATGCGAGAAAGATAATTTTAAAATACTGGAAAATTTAAGAAGCATGAGAGTTGCCAGACTATAAATGCTACAAATTTGAACTTTTCAACAATCAAAGCCATTTATTGAAATTTATGAACTCAAATGTTTCAGAAAAATAATATATTGAAAACTGTAGATTCCACAGTTGTTTTAATGAACACTACGAATAGTTGCCATCAGACGTCGAAATAGAAAATTTAGGACATACTTCTCCAATTTTGATGTCATCTGTCAATCCCCCATTTTGTTTTATAACTATGCGTGGCCTTTTTCCCGTGACCCAATTTAGTTTTCTAATATCCTAAACAAAGATTCGATCCCATCTATTTTGAATTAACTCTTGTTCACTCTCCACGTTCTCAGACGTCTGGATTGAAAGCAATGTATACAAGTTTAAACTTTTTTGTTTTGTTTGGTATTGGCTGGAGAAGTGCTTGAAACGTTCCACGTTTGTTTGTTTTATTATTCTTTTTAGTTTTTTGGGGGTGTTTTTGTTTTTGTTTGTTTTTGTTTTAATTTATTTTTTTTCTTTTGTTTTTTTTTTCTTGTATCTTTGGTTGTTGTTGTTTTGTTTTGTTTTTTGTTGTTTTTTGTTTTGTTTTGTTTTTCGTTGTTGTTTTTTTGTTCTTTTTTTTTTTTGGGGGGGGGGGGTGGGGGGAAGGGTTGGATTTTTTGGTTGGGTAATTAAAAAAAACTTTTCTGAAGCTCTTATATTCAGATTTAAACATTACTTTATAATACCTAACTATCCATTCTGAGAACCTGGTGATCTGAAGTGAAAAGAAAATGACGGACTTCCTGTTCCGTTTAAAGTGTTTGCATTGTCATCGTTCTAGATTTGGCCGGATGTATTTTATATTAAGCGCCAAAGTTCGGCTCCTTCAACACATTGTAATGGATGAGATAATGGAATCATGGCCATCCCGAAAGATTAAGATTAACAACTTGAGTTTGTTATGAACGAGATTGACTGGAGATCGATGGCATTTACGCATTAAATGTCAACAAAGCAGAGGCTGGATGGAGGGCGGCTGTTAACTTAAGGCAAATGTTAACATTGTTGCAAAATGTTGTGGGCAATCTGCAATCAATCACTCGATAATGTTTTTTGAATATCGCGCTGAAAATGAAATTATTCAGTAAGGTGAAGGGGGTATTATATTTAGAAGGCTATGAATGATATTAATTATTTGCTTGAAAGTTTAACCAAAAATAGACAGGCTAAATTTTGAAATTGATTGATTGGGAAACACAGATTTTTACGTCCAGGTCAGTTCTATTTTTATTATTTATACGATTAATATTTATTTTGGACTTTTCGTAATTCTTGATTTTGGGAAGAAAAATGGTGTTTGAAGAAGAAGAAGAGCAGAAACGAAGAAGGATAGAAACTAAGAAGAAGAAAAAGAAGAAGAAGAAGAAAAAGAAGAAGAGGAGTAGGGGGAGGAAGAGGAGGAGGAAGAGGAGGAGGAGGAGGAGGAAGGTGACAAGGAGGAGGAGGAAATGGAAAACTTAATAATTATTT
>NC_088360.1:101023763-101058763 GCF_034508935.2 Berghia stephanieae
CGTTCATGATCAATGACTGGATTGGATGAAAACCTGAATATTGATGATTCCCATCCAGGTCTTTGGCGTGTTTTTTCTCAAAATGTACAAACTGCCACATACTTTGGTGATAGGATGACAATATTTCATGAACATCCCGAGTTTTCGGCTCTTTGTTATTGTTTTACTAAATTAAATTCTCTAGTTCAGACTATTCAAGCGGGCTTCACGACCTGCTGGCTCTGGAGACCTGGGTTTTTCCGTAGCCATCGTTAACTTTTCGCCTGACACTGACCAAAAAATTACGTCAAAATGCCAGTCTTTGACCACAAAAGAAAACAAATCGTGAGTTGTATTCAATAGTTCAACCAATGGGACCACTTGTTTCCCTGAGCACAACTAACGACAACTCACTAGGCGGTGCAAAAACCAAATAATGACGGCAAAATGCCAGTCTTTTTGGGTTTCAGTGTCAGGCTATAACTTAACGATGGCTACTGTTTTCCCCCTGGCATTAGATGTATCCCTTCTTCAGAATATCATATTCATATAGAATTTTCATGGGTTGGTGACTAGACAACTGACATTGTTTACATTAAAACATTCGATTGCTTTCCTTTTTCTTTTGAGTAGTAATAGTATTTGCATTTTGTGATAACTATTGTCTTTTTATATGCATAGCTGTAGAGCACTTTGTGGATTGTACACGCTGTATAAATCAATGATCGCATTACATTAGATTCCACATTTCATAATTTTTGTTCAAAGGCAAGACAGATATATTTATATATATATATATATATATATATATATATATATATATATATATATATATATATATATATATATATATATATATATATATATATATATCAACCACGAAAGAAACTTGGCCAGCTTGTTCTACTATAAGAAAAGTTTTAATTTTTCTCTTTTATCAAAACAAACATCCTTCTGCACCCGAAAAAAATTACTTCACCGGAAGGAGCATCGCAAAAAAAATCGCGTGGTCTGACAAGAATATATCTGTGAAGCGGCGCCATGTATCTCAGATTCTAATATTTAAGCCAGTTATCTGCATGCTGTACTCTGGCAACGACACGTATTTAAAATTTTGCCCAGAAAATTTCCTTCAAATATCGATCTATTTAAAAGACTCTTTTCCTGGCAATGACTCTCAAACTTGGGCCCTCATCTCGGAGAGTTTTTACCTAAGATGAGGGCCATTTAATTCGATCGATATTTGAATGACGAGTTTTCTGGCCAAATTGTTAAATTCGTGTGGGTTTTTTTTTCAAGAATACGGTAGTAAACTATTTAAATCTAGTTCCGTAAGACAGTTTATTAGACGTATTGAGTTACATAGACTGTAACCCTAGAATGAAAGTTTGTTGAGGCACACGAGTGAATCCACTGGATTCATATTACAAACGCATGCCGCTCATATCATAATTTTGACGTTGTAGATAGCGATAATGAAATGATCGTCTGTTTGAAATACGGGTGTTTGTTTGAATATGTGCGTGATATGCGACAAGACATAAAATTTGTAACCCAACACATCATATCGGTAATAATGCCGGGGATTTCGAAGCTAAAAGTTGAATAATTTCTAGTCAGAAGTATAAATTTATTGTCAAAAGTGTAAATTTATAGTCAAAAGTAAAAATGTATGGTCAAAGGTATAAATGTATAGTCAAAAGTGTAATTAATGGTCAAAAGTATAAATTTATTGTCAAAAGTAAACATAGTCAAAAGTATAATGTATAGTTAAAAGTAAAAGTGTATTGTCAAAAGTATAAATTTATAGTCAAAAGTAACAATTTATAGTAAAAATCATAAATTTACAGTCAAAAGTAAAAATGTATAGTTAAAGGTATAAATGTATAGTCAAAAGTATAAAACTGGGTTAAGTTTACGTCTTACTATAATGGAGCAGGGCCCGGATGTTCAGATCACAATGGCAGACCTGAATGTTTGAACATTTTTAAAATTCATATTTTTAGGAGATAAAAATTGTAGTCGCTATAATTAACTTTAAAAAGTAATAATTTTCCCAATCAAGGATTAAATAACACTTCAAAAATTTTAATCATGTATTCTGGCATCAACTTTCATTTTAAATAAGTTTTAACAACTTTGAGATGGTCATAAAGTTCTGAAATTTGAGCCAAAATACGTAATTTTACGAATTTTTCGTAACTGTAGGCAGGTCTGCACAAAGGCTGTTTTTACCAGTTACGTAATAAATGTATATATAAACAAAAATGACCAATGTCTCTTATTTGTACTGACGTAGGCCGTAACGTAATATTCCCAAACATCAAGCTTACTTCTCAATATTAATTAATTCGGTGTTTTATTTAAGTTTTGATCAACTTTCGAAACCAAGTCCGACATTTTTTTTTGTTTAAATTTTTGTGGCTGGCTTTAAGAAGGTTCTTTTGTTCGTTGGAGACATGTTTTATTTTGGCTTTTTTCTTGTTTATTTTTTCTTTTGTTTTGTTTTGTTTTATCTTGTAATGGTTATTGTCATTGTTACTACTGCTGCTGTTGTTGTTATTGTTTTGTTTGCTGTGTTGTTTTGTTTCGTTTTGTTGTTTGTATATGTGCGTGTATTTGTTTTTTGTTTGTTTTTGTTTTGTTTTGTTTTGTTTGTTTTTTTGTTTTTGTTTTTGTTTTGTTTTGTTTTTTGTTTTTTGTTTGTTTATTGTTGTTTTGTTTTTGTTTTTTGGGGAGGGTGTTGTTTTTTATTGTTTTATTGTTGTTTGTTTTTTTTTTTAATTTTTTTTTTTTTTTTTTTTTGCCATTTCAGCATTTCAGCAATAAGACCGATGCAAGTCTGGTTTTCAGGTTTTGTCGATCTCACAAAATGAACAAACGAATGTTAGAGCTAATCTAATTAAAGATATTGTTTCTATGTGTGTAGAAGACGCAATGAAATCACCCCTCGTCGAGTCCTATCTCAATGCTATTTCCATAATTGATTTTAAAAGGTATGAATGAAAAGTTGTTGTTTTTTTTTAAAGAACGAAAAAAAAAAGAAAAACGCGAATAATTATTTCCAGGTGGAGCTCATCAGATGATAATGTCAGGCCATGAAAACAGAGATTACGACATCTGTGAAAATGTTTCTCTCCTCTCATCTCATTCAAGTCCTTGAGAATTGAAGGAGGAAACCCAAACGCTAAATTATATTATCTAAAATTATTTCTAATAAGATAACGGCTTTGTAGGTCCCTGGTTCGAGTCCCTCTGAGGGCAACGCAAAAATTGAGTCCTTGGAAAAGACTCTTTATTCATAGTGTCTCATCACAATTAGAAATTAGAAGTAAAATGGTACCTGACTGCTAACTGTAATTTTTTACAGCGTTTGATGTTAAGCGTGGCGGAAAGAGAAAAATGGCAAATGAGACCAATGAGTAGTAACAGTATGGTCGTAGTAGTAGTAGTAGTAGTAGTAGTAGTAGTAGTAGTAGTAGTAGTAGTAGTAGTAGTAGTAGTAGTAGTAGTAGTAGTAGTAGTAGGAGTAGTAGTAGTAATAACATTAGTAGATAACGGACATATTATACGTCAAAATGTATACTTACCGGGGGGTCAATATGTCCAACTCGTTGAGAGATAGGGTCACCCATGACGACCTCCACCCTGCAGCTCTCACCCCTTGCCACAGAAGATATCACCAAGTCGTAACGATCCACATAAGAAGATCGTCCAATACTGACCACAAGCTCTCTCGTGCTCACAACCAGTCTATGCTGGTTGGAGCAACATGGCGTCGTCAGAAGCGTCATGGTTACCATGGTGATAAGAATGGCGTACACAAGCCATGGGGTCATTCTTTGAATCATGATGGCTTTGAATATAATGGCGGAGATTCTCGGGAATGATAAATGAAATATATATATATCTATTTTTACAAAATATTATAATGCCTAATCCTTGATTCTAGAAAATCACTCCTTTTTCAAAAGAAAATCTTGGGAGGAAATTTTTATTAACGTGATCATCCATCGAACAAGAGTGAATAACTCTCCATGGTTCTCTCCCTTCCGTCATAAATAACACAGAATTCCATATCAAAATATATTCCTTATAACATGAGAATTCACATGACTACAAATTAATCACACATAATATATCCTTGATTCTTTTTTTTTTTTAATGCACAATAGATAGAATTTAAATTTAGTAGACACAATCGTAAATTAAGAGTGAGTAGTATTGATTCTTTTTAATCCGAGATAAAGAAAGGGGGGGGGGGGGGGGAGATCACTGAGGTATACTAATAATAATAATAATGATGATAATAATGATATGAAACAGATGTGAGTGATTAATCTCAATAAATAATTGAAGGGATCAAGATAGAAATGTAATAATACTCCAATGACGAAAATGCTATCATATCAGTCGAATCAGATGAGTTAACCAGATTATCGGTGACTTCTTCTCGGTCTTACTTTTCCTCTCTACCTGTAGAAGAAAAACAAAATATCTCGATATAATATGATAAAAGCATTATATCAATTAACATCAATAGTTATGGAATAATTAGATCTCTCGCGTGTTTTTCCAAAACACGTTTTTATCATTTTGGCCAGAAAAAAATCTAACTACAAATGTATCAATAAATTAAGAAAGACTCAAAGCTTATCAAAAATTCACAAACCCAAGACTTCCAACAATCTCAATCTTAAAACTTTTGGCCAGTAATTTATTAACTCGATCAATTTTATAACGTACATTTTTTTAGCCTCATTGAAAGAAAAAAAAAACGTGTTTTGGTTAAGTGTGGCAGATTTTAGGTGAAACCTGCAGTAATGGCAAACATGGCATTAAATGCTTAAAATAGATTAAGGGTTAGATAACTCTGGCGGCCTGTCATTATAATGTGTCATAACTAGTTATTACACGGTCTGGGTTTGATATCGAGTAACACATTATTGAAATGAATCTTAGAGTGTGTGCTGACAGACATTTATAGACAAAAATTGATAGGCAAACCAATCATAATATTAAATAAAAAGACAACGCACATGATTTTAAAATCTATAGGTTATATGAGATCAATTTGAAACATTTTGAAAAAAAAAAAAGAAAATTTTCTCTTCACCACATCTATGTTTCTTTTTGTTTTTGTTATTGTGAGAACAAAAACAAAACAAAACAAAAACGAAGATTCAAATGGCCATTTGAGCATTTATTTAGAGCAATATCCACTAAACGTGCTCAGAGTCCCAAGACAACAGCAACACTTAACATGTAGTACAAGACAGGAGGGGGGGGGGTTATATTTTGGGGGGACGACACTGTTGAAGGCCAGGTACATATTTTATACCTGAGTACGATGAGAGAATGTGAGTAAAGAGCCTTTTCCAAGGACTCAACAATGCACCGCCCAGAGCGGAACTCTAACCCTGGAACTTCAGGTACAAAGACAGCTTCTAATGGTGCTCACATTACTATATTATGACGATCGACCCAATCAGCAAATTCCGTACCGCACTCGTGCACCGTCGCAAACCCTCCCAGAATTCGTCACAACGCACCGTTCAACAATATGCTCTGTGGTTTCGGGCTGGTGCGAAGGCGAATGTCATACACTACAATACTATAGATAGAACGAAGATGACGTCACTCTGGTCTTTGTTATTGCTTTTTGCCATCCGCATTTATGAGTAATTCTCACTAAACTGTATTATCCAGATTATAAACGCTCTGGGTTACACATAGTTTTGTGTGTTGTTTCGTTATACTTCCGGATGGCAATTATATATGAGCTTCTTAGCCAAGCGCATACTATCTATATTATAGCCGCACGCGAGAGCGAGTTTGTGTTATTGTAGTATGACAATCGCCTTTGGACCCGTATGTTCCTGGTTGAGTCCCGCTCTGGGCGATGTGAAGTTGAGTCCTTGGAAAAGACACTTTACACAGATTTATCTCACTGCACCTTACAGACGTCATGTCTCTTCCTATATATTTCAAGCGTTTCTGTTGGCTTGAGTACGTTTGGTATCTACTAGCTATTGCTCTTTATAAAATCTCAAGTTATTTTCATTTGTTATGTGTTTCCAAACGCTAAATAATATGATGAAAGAATGATATATTATAGCAAAGTGCCTTATCAAGTGGGTTAGAGTATGATATGAAGAAAATGCTAAGGTGTCTTAATACTGCAGTTTTTAATATTATATCAATTAACGTAACACTTTTTCATACAAGGTTTTTAATGCTATCTATATTCTCTCTCTCTCTCTCTCTCTCTCTCTCTCTCTCTCTCTCTCTCTCTCTCTCTTTATTTCTTTCTTTCTTTCTTTCTCTCTCTCTCTCACTCTCTCTCTCTTTCTCTTTTTCTATCTCTCTTTCTCTCTCACTCTCTCATAACACACTATCTCTGTCTTTCTTGCTATCTCTCCTTTTCTATCTAACTATCTATCTATCTATCAATCTATATCTATCTATCTATCTATCTATCTATCTATCTATCTATCTATCTATCTTCCTATCTATCTATCTATATCTATCTCTCTCTTTCTCTATCTATAGATAGATCTATCTCTCTGCATTCTGTGTGTGTGTGTGTGTGTGTGCGTTTGTGTGTGTGTCTTCTTTCTCTCCATAACTTGCTTTGACGCAGACTGTTTATACTGTATACCTCTAATTAATTAACGTGTTTAATTTTAATAAATTTTTGTTCAACTAGACTACCTTGCGTCTATTTCCTTTTTAATGGCAAGATTAATTATTTTTTTATAAAAGAATGTAAAATAAAACTTTTGTTTTCCAAACTACAATACAGACAGAAGTTAAAGAAATACAACACAGGAACACCCGATTTTACCGGTCGGCTGTTCTGTTATTCAAAGCTGCGGATACATTTTATAGAACCCTTCCGCCTCATTAGTTCTCATTAACAAATTAACTGCCTTAATCTAGAAAGAAAAAACACGCATTTAAAAATTTGGCCAGAAAACACGTCTTTCAAATACCGATCGGTTTAAATGACCCTCTTCTTAGCAAAAACTCTCACACAACCTTGGACCTCGCGAGGCCGCAGGTTTGAGAGTTTTTGCCAAGATGAGGGTTATTTAAATCGATGGATATTAGAAGGACGATTTTTCTGGCCAATTTTTTTTTTTTAATGCGTGTCTTTCCAGAGTATGGCCGATTAAGCCAAATCGCAATATGCCATCGTTCATCCGAGAGGACTCCATCTAAATTAGGAACAGATTTTTAAAGGTTGTTATCGACCGCATATATCGCATTTCCTTTCTTAATATAAGGATCTTATCCACTTAATGACAGGAGAAAGATTTTTGATATCTAGTTTTATTTCAAGTCAAGTGAGCGTATTATAACGCCATTGAAACGTGAATTATATATATATTCTGACCTCATTCTGTTATATCATCCGAATTCCAGCTAATTCCCCGCAACCATTCATAATATATATATATAATATATATATATATATATAAAATATATATATATATATATATATATAAAATTATGAACATTTATATAGAGCATTAGTAGGATTAACCATATTCAATGCGCTTCACAATGTCTCATTTATTATTTCCCAAGCGGGCCATATGGAGCTATATTTTTCATTTAATACCGTATCAGTCGATTAATAGACGTCCATTTTTGTACTAAAACTATTAAAATATCGGTCACTGCCTATAGCCAGGTGACCAATCACACGACTTGAGGCGAGTGGGGTATCGGTAATGTTTATAAAATCCCCCCCCCCCCTCCACCTTTAAAGATGGAAAGGGAAATTTTGCTAGTTATCTTATATTTCTGATGAAGCCCGAGTCGTACATACTGCTGTTTTTGCGTTCTTGATAATGTCAAATACAAGTATAATCAATGCCAGTATGTGTAAGGTTCTTGATAATGTCAAATACAAGTATAATCAATGCCAGTATGTGTAAGGTTCTTGATAATGTCAAATACAAGTAAAATCAATGCCAGTATGTGTAAGGTTCTTGATAATGTCAAATACAAGTATAATCAATGCCAGTATGTGTAAGGTTCTTGATAATGTCAAATACAAGTATAATCAATGCAGTATGTGTAAGGTTCTTGATAATGTCAAATACAAGTATAATCAATGCCAGTATGTGTAAGGTTCTTGATAATGTCAAATACAAGTATAATCAATGCCAGTATGTGTAAGGTTCTTGATAATGTCAAATACAAGTAAAATCAATGCCAGTATGTGTAAGGTTCTTGATAATGTCAAATACAAGTATAATCAATGCCAGTATGTGTAAGGTTCTTGATAATGTCAAATACAAGTATAATCAATGCCAGTATGTGTAAGGTTCTTGATAATGTCAAATACAAGTATAATCAATGCCAGTATGTGTAAGGTTTTGATAATGTCAAATACAAGTATAATCAATGCCAGTATGTGTAAGGTTCTTTATAATGTCAAATACAAGTATAATCAATGCCAGTATGTGTAAGGTTCTTGATAATGTCAAATACAAGTATAATCAATGCCAGTATGTGTAAGGTTCTTGATAATGTCAAATATAAGTATAATCAATGCCAGTATGTGTAAGGTTCTTGATAATGTCAAATACAAGTATAATCAATGCCAGTATGTGTAAGGTTCTTGATAATGTCAAATATAAGTATAATCAATGCCAGTATGTGTAATGTTCTTGATAATGTCAAATACAAGTAAAATCAATGCCAGTATGTGTAAGGTTCTTGATAATGTCAAATACAAGTATAATCAATGCCAGTATGTGTAAGGTTCTTGATAATGTCAAATACAAGTATAATCAATGCCAGTATGTGTAAGGTTCTTGATAATGTCAAATACAAGTATAATCAATGCCAGTATGTGTAAGGTTCTTGATAATGTCAAATACAAGTATAATCAATGCCAGTATGTGTAAGGTTCTTTATAATGTCAAATACAAGTATAATCAATGCCAGTATGTGTAAGGTTCTTGATAATGTCAAATACAAGTATAATCAATGCCAGTATGTGTAAGGTTCTTGATAATGTCAAATATAAGTATAATCAATGCCAGTATGTGTAAGGTTCTTGATAATGTCAAATACAAGTATAATCAATGCCAGTATGTGTAAGGTTCTTGATAATGTCAAATATAAGTATAATCAATGCCAGTATGTGTAATGTTCTTGATAATGTCAAATACAAGTATAATCAATGCCAGTATGTGTAAGGTTCTTGATAATGTCAAATACAAGTATAATCAATGCCAGTATGTGTAAGGTTAAATGCGCTTATTTCTTATTTTGGTGTCCCGATAGCTCAGTTTGTAGAGCACTGACTTCACACGTAAAAGAACCGAGATCAATGCTGGGTGACGTCGACATTTTTTTATGACTCCACCCCTACCTCAACCCCCAACTCCATGCCCGTCCGACCAGCATTGATTGGATAGCTGGGTCTGTAAGATCTGGTGGAGAGAACTATGCCATAGACTAGCAAACATTCTATCCAAAGGGTTGCAAACAATTGCTATTGTCAGTTTCACGATATAGAAACCCGTACAAACTCAGGCCCCAAGGACTAAGGCCTCTGAAGGGCTAGTTTTTCTACTACTTGTAAAGCGCTTTGAGTACATTTAGTGGTTATTGAGCTATATAAAGCTCAAGCTCAATTTTTACTACTTATTCTAATCAGATCGAGTTTAAGATACACGTATTAAATAGCCGAGCTCTTATACAGAGCAATAACCACAAAAAGTGCTCAAATTGCTTTTGAAGCAGTTTCATCGAGCGAATTAATAACACAAGATGTAACGCGAGATTCTTTTTACTATTTTTTTTGTCTCGGCACAGACAACGATGTCTCTAAATACCCAAATGTCTAACCGGATATAGGGAGAGAATTTCGTACAGAACTTTTTTCATGGACTTAACCCTTGCGGTACCAGAAGAGGAGTTGAACCATGTTTCAACTGGTCCGAAGAAGAGGCTCATACCACAAGACAACATAAACTTACTTACAAGACTGCTATTTCGAAAAGCCAATCAAATTAGATAGCCCAAGACCCCAACAATACAAAGGACTCTCTACAAATTCGCTAAAGACATTCCTGGATCCATTATTAAGAAAAGGTGGAGAAAAATAATAACTTCAATCAAAACAACAGACTCGAATGAGCTAAATGTGGAATACGTGTTGGTCGAAGAACTCCATTAGTATAAGGTTTACCGTAATTTAATAATCCCTCCTTCGCCATAGCTGGCTATAATTCGATTTTGGCTTAACATGAAAAAGGTAACTGGCCGGTCGCCATCTTATTGTCTGTGCCCTTTGAACTTTGATGACCCCGCTATCATTCCAGAAGCCAATGTGGCCGACCCAAATATTTCTATTTTAAAATATTTTTTGCTTCCAACAAATTCTGCCGTATTCTGGAAAAACGTGTAATTAAAATTTTGGTCAGAAAACTGGTCCTCCAAATATCGATCGATTAAAATGACCCTCACCTTGTCAAAAACTCTTTTAATCGATCGATATTTCATTTGCGAGAATTCTGGCCTGGCCAAATATTTAAAAACATGCTGTTTTTGTTTGTTATTTTCAGAGTAAGACAGCCATGTAAATGTCTTATAGTACATTCGGTAAATATTGAGGTATAGCAAAGTTTGAGTTTGTTGGGGTTTTTGTTGTTGTTGTTTTGTTTGTTTGTTTTGCTTTGTTTTTGATGGGGGGGGGGGGTTGTTGTTGTTTTTTTCTTCTATTTTTTTGTTTGGGGGGGGGGGGGGTTGCCTGTTTTTGTTTTTCATTGGGTTTTTTTGGTTGTTGGTTTTTGTTTTTTGTTTGTTTTTTTTTTTGTTTTTTTTTTTTTAGTTGTTTTTTGTTTTGTTTTTTGTTGCGAAAGAAATTTCAATTGGATTAAGTGAGTATATATTATTATGATGATACCTATCCTCAATTTGGCATTGTGTGACACAGTTTGTGCCAACAGAACGTTGTAACGAAAAGAATAATGGCTTTATATAGCGCAATATCCATTAAATGTGCTCAAAGCGCTTTACAAGGGGTCCCTGGTCAACAGCAACATTTAACATGTAGGACGGGACATGACGCCTGTTAGGCGATATTACAATTTTTCGGACATAGATCGCTGTCAACGGCCAGGTACTCATTTTACACCTGAGTACGGTGACAGAATGTGAGTAAAGAGAGTTCTCCAGGGACTCAACTATGCGCCGAGCGCGAGGCTCGAACCCTGGACCGTCCGATCCGAAAGCGAGTGTCATACCACAAGACCACGTAGCCATTTATGGATCGATTGGTCCATCTTTCAGCCCCATTCTTTGATATACTTGATTCTGAAGGAGCAGCGAGGCTCATCGGTACGGTCTTTGCTTCGTACCCGAAAGGTACCAAGTTCGATCACCCGGGGCTGCTCTGTGTTTCCTTGAGCAAGTCACCTCGCCCTGGCTCAATTTAAGGCGCTGCATTGCGGCTGACGTCTGGGTTATTCCAGTCTTCCCTTGGAATAGACCCTAGGGAAAAATATCCCCTATGGGATGAATAAAGAGAATTTTATTTATTTATTTATTTGTACCATCATCATCATCATTGCCTTTTTCACCTTGGGCCAGGGTATAGGCCACAGACAAACAGTTTCCATCCTTCTTTATCCTGGGCTAACTTTTTTATTTCATTCCATGTCTTATCCTGTTGTCCTTCATAAATTCTGTCATTCCAGAAACTCTTCGGTCGCCCAAGCTAAAAAAAGGATTTGGTTTGTACGTCTGCGTTTCTGTTTTTGTATGAAAAAAACCCATTGAAAATCATATTTTGTATCATTTTCATCCTAAATTCACTTTTTGAGGTCCCATAATCGCTTTTTGAGACGAAGGATCACAAATGACTGGCAGGTCTGAATCAACATTTCCATGTATGAAGGGTGTGCCGCAGGGACGTTGTTTACGCCCTTACTTATTTGATGTAAATAAATATTCGATGTACAAGAGTAAATAGTTAATACTTATTCGAAGACAGTAGAGGAATTTAAAGATATTTGAGTGCGAAATTGTTTATCAGAGAGAAAATAGCGTGACAATTTCAACCGCTTCAAAGGAAACGAAAGACTTATGTTACTTCAAAATGAACTTTTTAGAATCGGAATTTAAAGACATAGGCTATTTCTGCCGTGCTCTGGAAAAACACGCATTTAAAATTTTGGCCATAAAACTCATCCTTCAAATATTGATCAATTAAAATAACCCCCATGCTGGCAAAATTCCAAACCTTGGGCTTCATGATTGATAATTCACGGAAGTCCCAGGTTTGAGATTTTTGGCAAGATGGTGGTTATTTTAATCCACTGATATTAGAAGGACGAGTTTTGTGGCCAAAATGTTTAATACGTGTTTTTTCCAGTGGACGGCAGATTTCTGTGTTTAAAAAATAGAATGCAATGTAAATAGGATTAAATAGAACTAATGGCGCTTCTTACCTTACACTCTCTGATAGTTTCAACCGTACGAGTATGTTTATATTGTAGACTTACGTTTTTTAATCTAACAAAGATAGCTATCCATCAGTTGATATCAATTACAAGTACAGTACTAAAGGCTTCCGAAGGTCCTTCAGAGCCATAAGGCCCATTAAGGAGTTGATCTGAGCTTCTATATGGTTAAACAAGACAACAGCAATTTTTTGTCACCATTTGGAAAGGACGCTAGTCGTTCGCAAAGTACTTTCCGCCAGATCAGACAAACACCGCTACCCAACCACTATTGGGTGGACACGGGGCGGGGGCAGTATCAGAAAATATAATATGAAATTTACCCGGGATCGACCCCGAAGCATATCATTGAATCACTGAAGGTTATTTATCGTACTGAAAGAGAATGGCTGAAATAACAAGTTTTGTATATACATTGCGCATGCGCAATTAAAACAAATCCCAAAAAGGCGTAATAATTGCTTTATATTGAGATTTACATATCAAACCCACCAATAGTACGAATATTGTTATAATAATTCGATATTTCCATTTAGACATAATTTCATATTTATATATATATATATATATATATATATATATATATATATATAGAGAGAGAGAGAGAGAGAGAGAGAGAGAGAGAGAGAGAGAGAGAGAGAGAGAGAGAGGAACTATTTAAAGCAGTGTCCATCCGCCACTCCGTTATCGTAAATAGATATGTAAAGGCAAGTGCAGGCGTCAGCGAGGCACTTCCGGCAACACTCCTGCCGCGCCTCGACTCCACCAAATTCATCCGCAGACGATAATGGTACTATCTATATATATGGAAACGGGCTCGTTTTTGTATCGCTGGATTTATGGATAATGTTACTCATTCTGACCACTCATGTGGGCCAAATTGGTGTTTCTATTAGTTGTATGGTTTGAGCTGTCCCGTGACTTTGCCCCAACAACATTTGGTGAGAGGAGGTTAATATAATTAGTGACCAAACCCCTAAAAACCATATCGCCTAAAAGATAGTGACAAAGAAGTATAATGTGATGGTGATTATTGTGATGGTGATGAGGATGATGATGATGATGAGGAGGAGGAGGAGGAGGAGGAAGAAGAAGAAGAAGAAGAGAACAAGACAAAGAGAAGAGAAGAGAAGAAGAAGAAGATGAAGAAGAAGAGAAGAGAAGAGAAGATTCAAGGGGAGGAGGATGGGAGGAGGAGAGGAGGAGGAGGGAGGAGGAGGAGGAGGAGGAGAGGTGGTGGTGGTGGTGATGGTGGTGGAGGTGGAAGAGGGGAGGGGGAGAGGAGGATGAGGAGGAGAAGGAAGTGGAAGAGGTGGAGGAGGGGGAGGATGGGGAGATGGGAGAAAGTGGTGAAGGAGGAGGAAAATGATGATGATGCTGATGATGATGACGACGAAGACAACAATGACGATGATAATGAGGATGATATTTCCCAAAGTTGCGCGGCGGTATTGGGAACTTGTTCGAAATTCCCAAAGCAAGAATTGAAGACTCTTTTAGATCGCACAACGATGTGATTTAGATAGCGCTGTATAAAGACAAGTTTTAAATGAAAGGTTTGTTTCTCATACAGTTCAGAACTTCAAACGTTGTTTTGTATCGACGACGCCAAAGGTGTGTGACAAAATAAATGAAATGATTGACCTCTCGCTGTTTAACGAATCTTTTGGGAACTTGTTTTGGCTTGGTACTATACGGCCAATTTTTGAAAAAAACGCGTTTATAAAATTTTGCTAGAAAACTCGTTCTGAAAATATCGATTGATTAAAATGGCCTTCAACTCGTCAAAACTAAATCTCAAACCTGGGACTTTCAAAGGATGTTTGAAGGACGAGTTTTCTGACTAAACTTTTGAATACGTGTCTTTCCAAAGTACGGCAGTTAAATGGTAATAGGACGAGATTTCTGGTCAAAATTTTATAAATGTGTTGTTTTCTTGTTTTGCTTCTTTTTTTTTTTTTTTTTTTTTTTTTTTTAGAGAACAGTACCATGATAAACGTTGGTAACATCCAAAGGGCTGACTGATTTATGAGTTTTAGATGAATGCGCTCAGCGAGTAGTAAATCTGAATTGAATCGAAAGCAGCACAATGTCGGACGTGAGTCGTGAGTGATTGCTGCTGGTCTTAATGTGAGCAAATCTTTTGGGAGGAATTTCCTTTAATGATAGTAGGCGTTTGAGTAAAATACTCACCCAGATCAATTGCAACCAACATACAAAATCTATGTGTAACCTTAAAAGTTTATAGTTTGACTTAGAGAATTTAATGACAATTTATAACATATCTGGGGGTTTAAAAAACATTTAACAAAGAAGGACGAGTTTTCTGACTAAAATTTTTTTAATGTTTTATTTTTTTCAGAGTTTGACTGTAACGTGCCAGCTTAAAATGACGGAAAACTAAAATGTTCAACTTTATAAATTCAAACGATTAATTAGTTCGAGGTACTACAATACTGCCGTACTCTGGGGAAAAAACATATTTAAAAATTTGGCCAGAAAACTCGTCCTTCAAATATCGATCGATTTAAACGACTCTCATCTTGGCAAAAACTCTCAAACCCGGGACATCGCCGAAGTCCCGGGTTTGAGAGTTTTTGCCAAGATGAGAGTCGTTTAAATCGATCGATATTTGAAGGACGAGTTTTCTGGCCAAATTTTTAAATATTTGTTTTTTCCAGAGTACGGTCCATAACAGGCGTTAACACTGTTTGACTCGAACTTTATATCAACACAGACACTAATTCACTTGATAATCCAGGAAGTTTAACAACAATATTACAGTAAACAGATTATGAGAGAGTATATTATAAATTATCTCCCTCCCCCCAGCCCCCCCCCCCCCCCCTCCCAACCTACCCTGCCATTTCATCTTTACGTTCACAAATCCAAATTTACTTGTAACGCCGTTTGTTTTCACGATTCGGGAATGCGTTGTCCGTGTTTTTTAAACGTGTACGTGTCAAGAATATTTGAAGTTAAATTTATTAATAAAATGTGACGTTTGTGATATCCATTAAGGACTTGCTTGTAAAATTTCAAGGTCGCAAGTCAAATCCCGTGGATCTTCTGCTTTTTTGTTTGTATGCTTTTGTTGTTTTGTGTTTGTTTTTTATTGTTTTTTGTTGGGTTTTTTTTTTGTTTGTTTGTTTGTTTATTTTTTAGGCGAGTTGTTATTTTTTCTTCTTACGTATTTATAATTTGTGTTTGTTTCGTACATCTGTTTGTTGTTGTTTTTTTTTTTGGGTTTTTTTTTGTATTTTTTGTTTGTTTGTTTTTTGTTTTTTGGTTTGTTTTTTGTTTTGTTTGTTTTGTTTTGTTGTTGTTGTTGTTGTTGTTGTTATTGTTGTCGTTGATTTTAAATCTATTTTTTTCTTTTTTTTTTAAATGTGCTTCTATGTTTAGCTGTTAAACTACTGTTTGTTTGTTTTGTCTCAAATTATCCCTCCTGTCTTTTTAATTATATTTACTTTCTTTTTTGTTCTAATGTCTGTGTCGTTTTGTTGTTTGTTTTATTTTTATTTTTTTTTTATTTTTTTTTTTGGGGGGGGGGGTGTTTGTTTTGTTTTGTTTTGTTTTAATTGTTGTAACGGTGCCCTGTTTGGTCTCTAAAGACTGCGCAGTTTAATTTCAATAATCTACAAGAAGGGCATTGTTGTGACACAATAGGTTTGCGTCTTCTTTCAAATAACCATACTTAAACAAGGGAAAATTGTATGGGAAATTGACAAAAATATTAAAACCGTATAATATTCTCTGATATGTGGTTCATCGCCACAAAACGGTAACTCAATTTTTTGAAAAAAATCTAATTAAAAAATTAAGAAGTAGGCACCGGTGTAAGATAAAGAACTGAATGAGTGTGTATGAAAGTAAGGTGTCAGACAAAGCAAGAATGAAAAATACAAGAAAAAATAAAACCATCCCTAAAAATCAGTGGACCTCGACTGGAGATCGAACCTCAGACCTTCTGATTACAGCTTTGTAAGTTGCCTGTTTTTAGTTTTGGCATCAAAATTGGTAAGACTAATTCAAATCAATATTGTCTAAAGCACTCTGCTCTATGATTAAATCATAAACCAACATGTCTGAAAACGTTAAAATCAATGCGAAAATGTTAACCGAGAACCCCCAGGATCAATTTTTTATGTACAACATGTTTAAGGCGATATAAAAAAAACGTTTAATTGAAATATTAATATCAACAATCAAAACCTTGCCTGATATATCGAAGATAACAGAAAAATAAAAATGGTCTTAAAATTAAATGGTTTTAATTTAACAACCACAGAAAACATTGATTTGAACAACAATATCGTAAAAATCGATTTGAATTAATAAGGATAATATCGGAACCATACGATAGATGCAATACGCCGATAGTGTTTCGAGTAACATGAAAAAAGTGATATTCAAGGTTCCGTAAAAAAGACGAAGAAAAAGCTGGCACAGAATATTGTTCCATTTTTAGGGCGTTGGCAGCAGCTTCTATTAACTCATTCAACCCTAACACCGACTATATCCGTTGTTTACCCGGGTTACTTTTACCCCATGCATACATACTTATTACATTTTTTGAGACAAATTATAGGCGTAGTATCAAAGCTAATGTTTTTAGTTTTTACATGTTAATGGTAGTTTAATAAAACTATCTGTCGACATGCTTATTTTTAAAACATTTTTGCCAATTTTGAAAAGTAGCAAAAATCTCTGGGGTTGAGTGAGTTAATGGTGCTCACACTTCTCCATGTTATGACGATCGACCCAATCCGCAAATTCCTTACCGCACTCGTGCACCGTTGCAAACCCGCCCGGAAGCTTCGTCACAACACACCGTCCAACTAGATGATCTGCGGTTTCGGGCTTTATTTCCCACATCGGGTACATGTTGTACAGGTGGAAAGTCCCTACTGATGAAGCGATTTTGCCGTTGGCAAATTATTTTATAAGCTTCCCTTTAATAAGAAAAAAAATCTCATTCACAATTGAAAAGAGTATACTACAGTTATATCATTGCATTTTTCACTGACAGGCCGCGGCGGAACAAACATGAATGAAACAGCTTTGAAAGAAAAGAAAAGAAAGTACAAAACACTGAAGGTTTCGGGTTCAAAACCAATCGTCAGCCAATAACGAAACCATAAAAACAGTAATATATTACTTAAAATCCAGCCGCACAACAGAAAAGTATTTGGCACGATCACAAGACCGACTTTGAAGAGAAAAAAACACATTTTAAATATTTTGCTCAGAAAATTCATTGGTCAAATATCGATCCAGGGATCCTAGGTTTGAGAATGATGACAAGATTGAGCTTTTTAAAAAATTGAGCTTTTATATAGCGCAATATCCACTAAATGTGCTCAAAGCGCTTTACAAGGGGTCCCTGACCAACAGTAACACGTAACATGTATAACGAAACATGACGCCTGTTAGGAGATATTACAATTTTTTGTGACAGAGACATCGCTGAGTACGGTGAGAGAATGTGATTAAAAAGCCTTGTCCAGGGACTCAACTATGCACCGATCGAGGCTCGAACCCAGGACCTTCCGATCCGAAAGCTAGTGCCATACCACTAGACTACATAGCCGCACAAGGGATCCTAGGTTTGAGAGTTTTGACAATATGAGTTTTTTAACCAAAAAATAATTAACATGTTGTTTTGTTTCGTGTTGTGTTTTCAGGATACTGCCTTCTAAAGACTTTCCCTCACGATTTGCCCTTATTATTGAGAGCAAAGGTAAAAAGGTGGGACAGGGGTGGTTGGGGAGGGAGGGGTGCTGTGCGGGCGGTTTAAGAGAAAGGGGCCTGAATTCTAAATCAATTGTGTAAAAAGTTCAGCGGGTGCAAACGAATATTTGATAATTTACTATAATCATTTTGATAACAGGAATTCAAAAGAGCGAGTGAGAATAAATCAATAAATCTGAATTATAATTTTTGTTCACGATACTATAATTAACCCTTGTGAATTCAAAGGCAATTAAGGGTTAATTTGGAGGCCTCGTTCATTTTCACACCGTCGTATTCAACCAAAGTGTAAAATTGAAATGTTCCCATGGATTTTCGTTAGGTTTTTATTATGTTATTTAGTGGGGGGGGGGGGGGGGTTATTTTGTTTTGTTTTGTTATTGATTTTTTTTGTTGTTGTTGCCCTTTTGTTGTGTTTTCATTAATTCCAGTTTGATTTGGTTTGCTTTTATTTATTTTATATTTTTGTAATTAATTGTTAGTTTGTTTTGTTTTGTTTTTTTTTGTCAAATGGAGGGGTAGGAATTTAGTTTTGATCAGTTAGGCCTTCTTCCTCTTGGGCAATTTTTTTGATACTATCTAAATTTGATTTTTTGTTTGTTTGTTTTGTTTTTTGTTTTTTTTTTTTTGTTTGTTTTTTTTTTTTTTTTTTTTTTTTTTTTTTTTTTCATTACTCCTCAACTCCAATATGTTATTTTCGTGAAACTTAATTGTTTACTTTTATAATATGTAACATAGCTTTTGACGTATCCTTATTTGCAGGTCTGATATCCCAAATTATTATGGGCTCAATGGTGTGATGGAAATAGTCTCAAACCAACGCAAAATATCGTCCATTACAACAATGATAAAACAAGCCCATAATTGTGTTCGGTTTTCAGACCTGCAAATGATATGTGCACATAAATGGAATTTTGAATCTCCCACTTGCCTTATTTTGTGTAGAAGGCCCCTTGTTCGAACCCCACTATAGGCTGTGTAAAAATGTCCTTGGAAAAGTATCTTACTTTATCTTATCTTCTAAAAGGCTAGCTCGGATAATAGACGATTCTTGCTTTTTGGATTTCCGAACGTATTCCCAACCGCTGCATGAGCTTGCGAATGCGCGTTGAGAACAAAGTTCGAATTCCAAAACGCAAATGTGTAAGAAATATTTTATTCTACCCCTCAATCGATTACGATTTCGTCATCTCTGAGTAAAAGACATTTTCAAAAATATTTAAATGCCTATCTACTTCTTTTTATTTTTTTCAAAAATCTAATTTTATTGAAATTTAACGTTTGACATTCTGACGTCACAAATTATTATCGTAAACATGATATTATTACGCGTTACTATTTTGGAAGAGGGATGGAATAACAATATCTTTTCAATGCCTTATACATGATATTCAAACAATCTTTATAAGTCACATTTGATTTTGATTATGACATCACTAATTTAACGTGGGCGTTTATATAGCGCAAAATCCACTAAACATGCTCAAAGCGCTTTACAAAGGGTCCCAACCAACAGCAATACGTAACATGTAGAACGAGACATGACGCCTATTAGGCGATATTACAATTTTTTCCGACAAAGACAACACAGTTAACGACCAGGTACTCATTTTACACCTGTGTACGGTGAGAGAATGTGAGTAAATAGCCTTTTCCAAGGACTCAACTATGCACCGAGCGAAGCTCGAACCTAGAACCTTCCGATCCGAAAGCGAGTATCATATATATATCCGCACTAATCATCGTATCTTAATTAATACGATTCTTTGGCAATCGATTACATAAATCTTTACTCAAGTTTTTCTCACCACAAAAAAATTGTATGAATTCTTCTCACTAAAACACAAATGTTTGTGACATATCGTCTCAACGTGGTATTAAGTCGGTGTGAAACCCGATGTTTTAATTGTGATTTTATAGTAAAAATGACCAGAAATTGTAACTGACCTTCTCAGAGGGGTACAATGTCAGGATAGACTAGGTGGTAGAATTGAGTTTATAGCCATGAATCAGGAACTCGGGGTTTATTGCTAGACGTCTGTTTTCCTTATGTTTTGTTGTTTTTAAGGGTTTTACGGCGCTTGCAACACATTAAGGTCATATCAGCGCCAGTAAAAAGGAAGAAAATGGGATAATAAAAAGTTCTAGAATTACAATTAAAGCACACAAGAAAAGGGAAGACAAAGGGGAATTGGTTCAAATGGGAAACAGGTGTAGATTCCAAGAGCACACTATCAAAGTACTTAGTTTGTGATCACCTAAAAGTCTCACCCAGACAAGATTCCACCAAGAGGAATACACTCAAAAGTTTACATTATAAATTCAAAATAACAAATATAACAATAAATAACAGAGAGATGTTTACAAGGAAAAAATATCATCTCCCAAAACAATAACCATACATTTGACTGTTTCCCTCCCAGCCAAGGACTCCGGCCAGGACAAAACCCAAGTAATGTCATTCCAAGACAAAGACAGAAAGCTAGTTGGAAAACAGATATAGGGTGATAGAAGACACAGTATGTACCTCCCTGCCCACTATGGGAGGTTGGGAACCCCACCCAGTATTTTCCTTATGGTGAAGAATACATACAATATTGTACATACAGCAAAAAAAAAAAAAAAAAAAAAAATTGGCAGATCGTATTTCATAAAATTTTCATTCTAAATTCACTTTTCGGGACCCCATTAATCATTATCGACGTGTACTTATAATCAGGTCTGACATCCAAACCCACTTATGGGTCTAGTTTAACATTGTTGTAATGGACACTACTTTGTGTCATCTTTTGCTGTTGTTGAGATTTCCATTGCAACAATAAGCTTAAAAGGAAATGGGTTATCAGAGCAGCAAGTAAGTGCACGTCGATCATGACATAATACCGTTTAGAGATGGAGGGACACTAATATGAGATTTCAACTTTGTCACTTTAGGAAAATACTGCCATATTTCAAAATAATAATAATAATGACAAGAATTTAACAACGTTTCATATTTTTGACTAAAACATCAATTTTTGCCGTTTAAATCACCCGGCCATAACACCATATTGACACGATACCGTTTTGAGAAGATTGGCCACAAATAAAAGTGGGAGCGGCGATCACAGGTGTGGGAGTATTGTCTCCTGTCGTGTTATGGTCAGCAAGGAATACCATTTAGATGTGGTCATCTGCTGAGAGCGAGGCGTTAGCAGAGTGAAAATGCTGGACAATGCTATCGTACTCGCGGGGGGGGGGGGGGGTATATGTTTTAACAAGATTTTGGCCAGAAAACTCGTCCTTTACATATCGATCGATTAAAATTACCCTCGTCTTGTCTAAAACCCTCAAAACCAACGCAAAACATTGTCCATTAAAACAATGTTAAATCAGGCTCATACCTGCGCTTGGTTATCAGACCTGGGGCACGCCGAGTTAAACCGTGGCCTTCGTGAAGTTTTGGCCTGATACTGACCAAAAAATGACGTCAAAATGCCAGTCTTTTGCCACAAAAGAAAACAAATAGTGAGTTGTATTCAATTGTTCAACCAATGAAATAACTTGTTTCCTTGAGCTCTACTAACGACAACTCACTAAGCGGTGCAAAAAAACAAAACAAATAATGACGTCAAACTGCCAGTCCTTTTGGATTTGTGTCAGGCTATAGATAGTTCGAAGATGACGTCACTCAGGCCTTTGTTATTGTTTTTGCCATCCGCGTTTGTGAGTTGTTCTCACTAAACTCTATTAACCAGACTATAAAAGTTCATGGTTACACAGAGTTTGTGTGTTGGTCCATTTTACTTCCGGATGGCAATGTTGTGAACTCCTTGCATTCAAGCGCATTCTATCTATAACATAACGATGGCTACGGTCAAACTCTATATCTTTCGAATCATAATTTCACTATTATCAACCCAGTTATAACTGCCAATATTAAAATGTTTTCCCACCTATTGTTGTAAAAGCGATGTGACACGGTCCTCATTTAATCCTGAGTCGCATTGTTGTTTTAACTCTTTGGGTAAAGAGTGCAATAAGAGATGTTGATTAAAGTCAAACCAAACCCAACCGTACAGAAAGTTAGAATAATCATTCCAAAAAGAAAAAATTGTGAGAATGTGGAAAATGGTAGGAAGAAGACGAAACAATGATAATATAAGTAAATAGATCTGTGGTTGAAACAGGTGTGGTATGCATGAATATGTTTACAATATGAATTAAAGGCGAATGCTGTTCTACTCTTTTAAAAAAGACATTTTTTTCATTTTGGCCAAATAACTTTTTCTTCAAATATTTACCGTTTAAAACAACATCTCTGTAACTTGTCAACTCACAAACCCTAGATTTCCAAGAATTTTGGAGTTTGAGAACTTGACGAATTGAACATCATTTTATTATGTAATCCATACTTAATTTACAGTTTTTAAAAATTCAAGTTTTTGTTTTGGTCAAAATGGAGGAAAATATGTTTTGTGGATGTACGGTGAAGTACAGCTTGTATTGACACGAGATTTGGGTTTTGTATATATCAGGTGAATATCATGAGTAGTAGGAGATTACGTGCATACATACAAATGATATCACCTCGTGTTCATTTCTACAGGGAACTCAATATGACGTTTATTGTATGGGGAGAAGCAAATATAAATATTGATGCTTAAAATAGAACATTCTCTACGGTGCCTTCTGACCTACAATGAAAAAACACATTTTTTTACATTTTGTCCAGAAAAAAATTACTTTATATGAAAAACAAACAATTATATTCTTACCCCAAATTCAGCAACAAAAAAAATCTTTAAGCAGTGATATCAAAAATTCTTAGAGTTAAAATGTGTCTGCCTGTTTGAAGTCGTTTAATTTGATCGATATTTGAACATAACATATTATAAAGTAAGCATTTCTTGGCCAAATTGGAGAAGACAACGCGTCGTCAGTTTACAGTAATTTTGCATTGATCACTTGTATTGCCGTGCATGAAAATAATACGTAATTAAAATTTTGGCCGAAAAACTTTTCCTTCAAATATCTATCGACTAAAATGGCACCTCATCGCGTCAAACACTCTCAAACCTGGGGCATCCTTAAAGACTTCCTATATGATCCCAGGATTCATAATTTTGGACCAGATGAGGGTCATTTTAATTGATCGATATTTGAAGGATTGGTATTCTGGCCAAAATTTGTAAAACGTATATTTTTTTTTTAAAGAGTACGGCATTGTAGACATGTTGATAAATATTGATTTGATTTGTTTAGTTACATGAGATGATTTATATTTTGGTGCAACTGACTAAGTACGTGCTTGTGTAGTTGTTTCGTTTTTCAATCAAGACCGACGTGTACTTATTTGCAGGTTTGATAACCTAAAATGTTATAGTCTTATTGTTGTAATGGAATTAATACTCTCAAACAAACGCAAAAGTATATCAAGTTTTTGTTGTTTTTTTTTTTTTTTTTGTTGTTTTTTTTTTTTTTTTTTGGTCGAAATGGAGAAAAATGTCAAAGTACGGTGATTTATAGCTTGTATTGACATGAGTTTAAGCGACGTGCACTTACTTGCAGGTCTAATAACCCAGTTCCTTATGGACTCAATGTTGTAATGGGAATCTCAAAATATTGTCCATTATAACAATGTTAAACTAGGCCCAAAAGTCAGTTAGGATGTCAGACCTGCATACATGTACACGTCGGTTTTACGTTGTCCTAAAATGACACTCAATCTTTTTTATAACTCGTCCTTCAAATATCGATCCATCTTGGCAAAAATTATCAAACCTGGGACCTCGCAATTTTTATTCTATTTATTTGGGGGGGGGTGGTACTTTCTCAATATTTCGTTATTTTTGTACTTAAAAAGACAAATACTATCATGCAACAGGTCCGACGTGTACATATATGCAGGTCTGACATCCGAACCCACTTATGGGCCTAGTTTAACATTGTTGTAATGAACAATATTTTGCGTCATTTTTGTGATTTGCTATTACAACAATGAGCCCATTAGGAATTGGGTTATCAGACCTGCAAATAAGTACACGTCGAACAGGCCCATACTCTGAACAAAAACAAATTTTGAAAATTTGGCCTGACAGTTCGTCCTTCAAACATTGAATCCATAAAAATGACCCTCACCTTGTCAAAAACTCTCAAAGTATTTTTATGTTTCATTTGGCGGACAGAAGTATTGAGTATTTTACTTTAATGCATAGCAGCAATAAAACCACATTATAAAAGACACAAACAAGATTTTCCTTGAATACTCAAAAGATTTTATTAATAAAAGAGAAGACATAATGTCTTCCTCTTTCAACATAATATCACAGTGAAAATAATCTGACGCTAACGCAGGCTTGGAAATTCAGTCTGTTACCGGCTATGATTTGTTGTATTTTTGTTTTGTTTAGTTTTCTTTTTCTTTTCTTTTTTTTTTTTTTTTTTTTTTGAGACGCGCCTTATCTAGTTATTGACTTTCAAAAACATTCTCATTTGCAGACTAATTTGTTGTTGTTTTTTTTTTTTTTTTTTTTTGTTTTTTTTTGCTTTTTGTTTGTTTTATTTTTTATTTTTTTTTTTTTTGTTTTGTTTTTTGTTTGTTTTTTGTTTTTTGTTGTTTTGGTTTTTTTTTTTTGGGGGGGGGGGGTTTGTTTCTTTTTGGTTTGAGCTCAACGCGTTTTGTAATTTTTTTAAATGAGTATTTATATAGTGCAATATCGTGGTCAAAGCGCTTAACAAGGGATCCCAAACCAACAGCAACACTTAACATGTAGGACGGGACATCTATTAGGCGATAAAACTTTTTTTTTTTCGACAGATACAACGCTGTTTACGGCCATATACTCATTTTATACTGAGTTCGGTGAGAGAAAGTGAGTAGAGTCTTCATAGGGGTTCAACTATGCGTCGCTCAGAGCGGGATTCGAACCCTGGACCTTCCAATCCGAAAGCGAGTGTCATGCTACTAGACCACATAGCCACAATTTCATCATAACAAAGGGAAACTAACGAATTAATTTCATTCCAATATTTTTTTTCAATTGAAGAAAACACACACACACACACACACACACACATACACACACATAGATACACAAGGCACATACACACAGGCACACACACACACATGCGTACACAGATAATGACGTAAACATGACCTTAAAGTATGCGGACTCGTTTTGTGTAGATAAACAATAATGAGCAAAATAGCAATAACAAAACGATACGATTTGGGGGCATCAGATTGGCGGGGGGAAGGGGAGGGGGAGGTCTATGTGGTCTTGTGGTATGACACTCGCTTTCGGGTCGGAAGGACCTGAGTTCGAGCCTCGCTCAGCGCATAGTTGGGTCCTTTAAGAAGGCTCTTTACTAGAGACATTCTCTCACCGTACTCAGGTGTAAAATAAATACCTGGCCGTTATGAGCGTTGTCTCTGTCGGAACAAAATTGTAATATCGCCTAACAGGCGTCATCATGTCTCGTCCAACATGTTACGTGTTGCTGTTGGTCAGAGACACCTTGTATAGTGATTTGAGCACTTTTAGTGGATATTGGTCTATATAAATGCTCACTTTAAGAGGGAGAGGGTGTGCTTCCGGTAAATGTAAGAGTAAGGGCTAACCCACACCGGAGACTGATTCCGACGACCCGGCACTGCCGTCCTCTGCCGTCTTCCGGATAAAGACGTCGGGCACGGACAAAATACTAGGAATAAAGAGAAGAGCCGCTAGACCTACCCATACCAAGCTTGAAAAAAGAAAAACGACAGAGGACGTCGGGTGCTTGGTATGGGTAGGTAGGTCTTCTCTTTATTCTTTGTATTTATTCCGTGCCCGACCGACGTCTTTATCCGGAAGACGGCAGAGGACGACAGTGTCGGGTCGTCGGAGTCGGTCTCCGGTGTAATTAATTGAGCTTTATAATTCTGCTTTATATAGCGCAATATCCACTAAATGTGCTCAAAGCACTTTACAAGGGGTCCCTAGTCAACAGCAACATCTAACATGTAGGACGGGACATGACGCCGGTTCGGCGATATTACAATTTTTCGGACAAAGACAACGCTGTTAACGGCCAGGTACTCATTTTTCACCTGAGTACGGTGAGAGAATGTGAGTAAAGAGCCTTTTCCAAGGACTCAACTGTACGCCGAGCGCGAGGCTCGAACCCAGGACCTTCCGATCCGACAGCGAGTGTCATACCACAAGACCACATAGGACGGTGTGGGTTAGACCTAGACCTTCGAGCCATGCATTGAGACGTCTGACAGATTGGCTGGATTATCTCTAACGAGGTGGTCAGGGAGGACAGAAACTGGACACTTATTTGGTCAAACATGCTTTACTGACATGCCCTAATTAATTATATCGATGCCTTGTCATGTCGAGAAACAAGAATTTTATGTTATGTCCGGCCTTGCCTTGCAATGGATTCAAATTGTTAGATGGATCGTGCTTAGATAAAATCATTATACTCGTAATTGGGAGTACTTAATTAATGATGAATTTAGAAATCAGGTATTTAAAAAAAAACAGTGAAAGTAAGTTTTTCTTTCTTCTTCTTTTTTTTTTTGTGGGGCTATGTGGTGTAGTGGTATGATACTCGCTTTTGGATCGGAAGGTTCTGGGTTCGAGACTTGCTCGACGCATGGTTGAGTCCTTGGAAAAGGCCTTATAAGGCTTCTCGTACTCAGTGAAAATAGTACCCCATCTATCAGGTTAAAATATCCATATTATTATTATTATTATTATTATTATTATTATTATTATTATATTATTATTATTATTATATATTATTATTATTATTATTATTATTATTATTATTATTATTATTATTATTATTATTATTATTATTATTATTATTATTTTATTATTATTATTATTATTATTATTATTATTATCATCATCATCATCATCATCATTGTTACCAGTCTGACGATATTTTACATTTCTGTTATTTATCCTAATGCAATCACGGGCTTGATTTTTAAAATTATTTTTTTGTAATGGACACTATCTATCTGACGGTGATTTGAGTGTATTTCCATGACAACAACATGTGGGCTCCATAACTGACAATCGATCAGATATCACTGTATAGATAGATCGAAGTTGACATCATCGGGTCATTGTTGTTAGTTTTTTGCCATCGCGCTTATGAGTAATTCTTACTAAACTGTATTAACCAGACTATAAAAGTTCATGGTTACACATAGTTTTGTGTGCTGATCCGGTATACTTCTGGATGGCAATGTTGTGAGATTCTTAGTCAAGTGCATACTATCTATATAATATCCGACCCGAGATTAAATAAAAACAAAGAGGGAAGGAGGTGACATAATATAATATTATTATAAAGCCTTTACCGGCAACTTACACGGGTGAATATTTAATCCAAATGAAAGCACAAATCAATCAAAACTCAAATAAATTTGCACAGAATTATCTACTCCAATATTCGAAATATTTCCGTCGCAAAACTGTAAACTACATAACGTCAATTGCCGGCGACGACGACGACAACTACTACTACTGCGTTTATTATATTATTTATATTACAATAATATTATACGCTAGATAACGGCAATAGTCTTGTATTTACGGTACCTCCCGCTCTAACACCTGTCCGTGGGGGTGTAAATTTACACTGACAAGAAGAACGAAGGGAGCGAAGTGCGAAGTACAGTGCGTTTGATTCGGAGTGGTTGAAGGCGGTGGTGGTTTGGTGGTGGTGGCAGTGCGCGATGTTCGTGTGGTGGTGGTGGCGGGGATTTTTTTATAGAGGGATTGGAATTGGGTATTTATTGTATTTAGTATTGCAGACATGCCTTTTTGGAATTGGAAAAATTCGTAGTTTTCAGAGCACAGATTATTACAACTACCATTGAAAATGACCAATTTGTGTTTACATACATGAAATTAATGCTTTAAACTCGTTTATATACATAGAATGAAGTTGACGTCACTCGGTTCTTTGTTATTGATTTGTTTGTTTTCTTTTTTTTTTTTTTTTTTTTTTCTTTTTTTTTTTGGTTTTTTTTTTTTTTTGGCCATCTGCATTTATGAGTAATTCTCACTAAACTGTATTAACCTGACTAAGAACGTTTAAGGTTACACATAGTTTTGAGTGTTGGTCCGTTATACTTCCGGATAGCAATGTTCTGAGTTTCTTAGGCAAGCGCAAACTATCTATACCAGCTCTGGCAACAACACAATTAAAGAAGTCTATTGAATTAAAGATATTAAGATAATTGTCAAATAGGACACCAAAAAAAATCGTATTTCTACGAAAATTGTGTAGTAGTATGCAGATCTGGTATTGAAAACCAAGGCTGATTGAAATGTAAACGTCATTGAAAACGTTTTGGTTTGTCGGTACTCGAAAGACTTGGTGATTGATTGGGTTTCATAATGTACAGATTCGTGTCTGATTTTTCAAGGGGGCGATGTGGCCGAGTAGTTAAGGTATTGCACTATGACCCGGAATATAAAAATAATAATAATAATAATAATAATAATAATAATAATAATAATAATAATAATAATAATAATATTTTTATTATTATTATTATTATTATATTATTATTATTATTATTATTATTATATTATATTATTATTATTATATATTATTATTATTATTATTATTTATTATTATTATTATTATTATTATATTTATTATTATTATTATTATTATTATTATTATTATTATTATTATTATTATTATTATTATTATTATTATTATTATTATTATATATTTATTATTATTATTATTATTATTATTATTATTATTATTTAATTTTGTACGGTTTTTGACCCATAATAGGAATTATGATATTGACCCGAGGGCCGAAATGCCGAGTCTACGGGGTTTTTTTCCTCGAAGCCAATTAGAAAGAAAAAAAAACTAGTGCAATATCCACTACAAGTGCTCAAAGCGCTTTGCAAGGGTCCACAGCAACACTTAATTTGTAGAACGAGACATGGCGCCTAGCCTGTTGGGCGATAATTGCAATATTTTCCGACAGAGACAACGCTTTTAACGGCGTTGCTAATTTTACATCTGAATACGGTGAGAGAATGTGAGTAAAGAGTCTTTTCCAAGGATTCAACTATGAGCCGCTCAGAACAAGATTCGAGCCCAGGACTTTTATGTCCGAAGGCGACATGACCACAAAGCAGCACAAAATCTCTATTTCGGTTAAAAATCATATTTTAACACACAAAAAACTTCTCACATCTAAGGAGATTAAAGAAACAAAATGGTAAAATTGAATGGTATAACACCAAACCATAAATTTTGTTTGCCACCACTTCATCAATCGGTCAAATATCACCATAATATGTTATATGAGACCCTTCATATTAACTCGAGTTCATACGAATGGAAAATAGAATAAATTTGTTCGATTTGTTATATCTCTCTTGCTGTGGTTGTGGTTGTTGTTGTTTCTGATGATGATTTCACAAGATCTGTATTTATTGTTGTTGTGATTGTTGTTGTTGATGTTTTTTCATGGGATCTGTATTTATTGTTGTTGTCCTTGTTGTTAATGTATTGTTTATTGTTTTTGTATTTTTGTTGGGGGATTTTTTTTTTTTTTTTTTGTTAAATTTTTATTTTATTTTTTATTTTATTTTTTAAATTTTTGTTTTGTTTTTTGTTTTGTTTTGCTTTTTTGCTGTTTTTTTTTTTTTTTTTGTTGTTGTGATTGTTTTTATTGTTTCCCCAAAATCTGTATTTATTGTTTCGGTTAACATTCCATTCTTTATTCAACACGCGTGACTACAGACACAATGTTTATTTACCAGACGTTAACGGCAGCAGGCTATTCCTAAACCAGTTAACTGCCGTATTCTAGAAGAATCCGAATTTAAAAGTTTGGCCAGAAAACTCGTCCTTCAAATATCGATCGATTAAAATGGCCCTCATCTTGGCAGAAACTCTCAAAGCTTTGACTTCGAGAAAGTCCAAGGTTTGAGAGAATTTGCCAAGATGAGGTTCAATTTAATCGATCGATATCTGAAGGACGAGTTTTCTGGCCAAATTTTTTATTTCTGATTTTCCACTGTACGGCAGTTAACTATTTGAAAGCAGCGGCATATGTTTGCAGACGCCAGTTTGAATGCAGACGCTGTTACCCGTAAACAAATTCCCTGTAAATTTATCTGGCGCCAACATTTGAGGATCGAATGTAACAATAAACAAATTTGCATATTTATACAGAGTTGTTAGAGCGCTCGCTTCGTCGGCAAAAGGACCGATATCAAACCCGGGTGAAGTCGAGGTTGTTGTTTTTTTACCACCCCCTCCCACCCCTGACCACCACACAGCAGTAATTGGGTAACTGGGTCTGTTATATCTGGCGGAAAGTACTTTGCGATAGAAGATTTGCGTCCTATCAAAAGGGTAGATAACAATTCCTATATCACATACGCTATAGAAACACGCCGAATGTTTCTGAAGGACTACTTTATTTGATTTCATCTTATGTTATCCAAATACACAACGCAAAGGAATTCGTTTCGCAATCATTGTCACCGGATCAGTCTCTCGCCATTCTAAACCCACTCCTTACCACCCATTGGAAAATCGTCACATTTGTTACGATGCAACCTTCACTTTTCTCATCCAGATTTCATTTTTATTTTTCTATAGCTATAAAAACTTGACATTCTGAATTATAGCTCATATTGTCGAACAATACTATGTATATAACGTGCCTGTTGCTTTTCTGTTTGAGTAAGAAATGTCTGTTTTTGTGTTGGGTGGGTGTGAAGTTTTGGGGAAAATACTGAAAATGGCTGGTAAGGAAAGGGTTAATATCGCTGGTTTGGGTACAGGATGAGACACCGAGATACCGTTCCCCAAGGCCACCGACTTCGCGAAGTCCCAGGTTTGAGAGTTGTTTTTTATTTTTTTTTGTTTGGCGTTTTTTTTTTTTTTTCTTCCAAGATGAGAGTCATTTAAATCGGCAGGTATTTAAAGGTCGAGTTTTCTGGTCAAATTGTGACCTATTGTCTGAAAGCGGTGTTAAGTCAGGACGAATTACTTGTTAAAAATTGAATTTACAGCCAAAATTATGAAACATTTCAGTTAATGTCTCTTCCATATTAGAAGATTAGAATAAAGTAGTTCTTCAGAGCCATTTGGCCAATGGAGCCTGAATGCATCCCGGTATCTGCTATAGCGTGAAACGGACAACAGCCATTGCTTGCTATCCTTTGGATAGGACGCTAATCTATTGCAAAGTACTTTCCGCCAGGTCTAAGATACCCAACTACCCATTAACTGTTGGGTAGACAGGGGGATCGGGAAAAAAATCATAATTTCATGGTGAAGAATAAATACGATTTCTAGCACTACATGAAGCTTCAGGTTCGAATTTTCTCATCATCTTAATTCTACCATTCTTTTTTAGGGGTCCGATTCATCCCGAAATAAAACCGTGTTGAGACGATGGGTCACAATTTTAAATGCATGTTTTTCCAGAGCACAGCAGTAAACTGGTCAAAACATGAACCCCAATAATAAACTTGCACCTTTTCAAATGATATTCATAACCAGTGATATCAAAATATCAAGCGTCTGTTCATTACTTAATAATTCTATAGAGTAAAAAAATGAAATGGGGTTGAATATTAGTACTGCGACTACATGTTGCATTTTAACAACAACAAAATTGAGATGTATTTAGCGCAATGTCCACTGAAAGCGCTTTACAAGGGGTCCCTGTCCAACAGCAACATTTAACATTAAAGACAAGACATGACGCCAGTTATGCGATATTTTTTTTTTCGAGTAGAGACAACGCTATTAACGGCCAGGTACTCATATTACACCTGAGGACGGTGAGAGAATGTGAGTAAAGAGCCTTTTCCAAGGACACAACTATGCGCCGAGCGCGAGGCTCGAGCCCAGGACCTTCCGTTCCGAAAGCGAGTGTCATACCACTAGACCACATAGCCGCACGTAGGAAAACCCTATAGTACAGCAGTTAACTCTCTCCTTACCAGCCATTTTCAGGATTTTCTCCAAAACTTCACACCAAACTAACACAAAAATATATATTTTTATCACTCAAACACAATAGCAGTTATAAAGTTCTTCCGAATAATAATTTATTTAGTAAAACATGCTCTACAACACACTGTCAGTTTCTTCAAATTTAATGATGTACAAAAGAAATTTAAATAAGATAAATGTTGGTTGTATCGTCACGAATGTGTCGATTTTCCTATTGTTGGTAAGGAGAAGGTAAACTGGTTCAAAACACGAACCCTAATAATAAAGCTACACTTTTTCAAATGAACAGTGATATTAAAATATCAAGCGTCTGTTCATTACTTTAATAATTCTATAGAGTAAAAAAAATGAAATAGGCTTCAATATTACTACTTGGGCATGTTGTATTTCACCGTAGGGAAACTACATAACATGCCACGACATTAGTAAAATGGTTCAATACATGAACCCTAATAATAAACCTGCACCTTTTCAAATGATATTCATAAACAGTGATATCAAAATATCAAGCATCTGTTCATTACTTAATAATTCTATAGAGTAAAAAAAAAATGAAACGGGCTGAATATTAGTACTACGGCATGTTGTATTTCAACGTAGGGAAACCCCATTTAAATTCTATCGGAAACACCTCCTCTCCTCATCAGCATTACAATCGTCCAATACTCGATGCACTGATGAATATGCCATTAAACTTATTTACACGAGGACGAAAGTACGCTTTTTCCATCGCATTAACATCTATAGAATTACCACAAGAAAAATTAAATAAAAATAAAGCATGTATTCAAATCCCCCGTAAAAAAGCTCAGGTAAAATGGGAAATTGAAAACTAAAAACTAGCAAAAATCTAAACGAAACAAATCCGAAAAAGAAAAAAAAAAGATATCCGACGTTTTCGTTTTCACCATTCAGCTCGCTGAGTTCGCGATAACGTAGTTTTCCGCTGCAGGAAACATGTTTAAAATAAATACAGATTGTTTCGACGGCCTGTAATTTGTTCAGCATGAGCGCTCAACATTCGTGATGTAGGGTGCACCTTACAGAATTCGCAGCGGGTCGCATTGCGATTATCATTCACTGTGTGATAACGCGGGGATTGCTGTTCGGGACAATTTGCTTCTTCGATATGGCGTAGCGATAATGACATTGTATCGAGCTCAAGAAGAACATCGACAGTGTAAAAATATGTTTAAAAAGAAAGAAAAACATACAAATTATTCTGGTTGGATTACATCTTCTGGAATCCGATGAAAAAACCCCGGTTTATCATTTTGGGCAGAAAACGTTAAGCCCATCGATTGATTTGACCCCCGATTTACAATACAGTTTTTATACCCAAGTAGCCATGCAGATTTTAGATCCCATCCGCGGTGGATAGCTTGGACTGTAGAACTACACTCTCGCGGCTAGGCGGAATTATCGTAACAGCAGGGTCTTGGTTTCGAGCCCCCATCGCCGCGAAGTTTATATTCTATATTGTCTTCTGGTACATGTCTATTCACTTCATTTCTTATTATTATCAACATAAGTTGATTGAAATCTAATATGCCAAAGTTTTCTTTCTGGACAAAATCAAATAAAGACATTTTGTCATTGTCCGGCATTTGTGTTATCGGGTCAACATTCACGTTTAATATTGGGAACGATCTTTTTGGCATTTTGGTTAGAAAACAACAAATGATATGATATGATTGTCAATGCCTGGTATTAATTCTTACTTCCCGATATCATGCAGAGGAATTTTGAATCCTACTTTATATTCATTGGAAATTATCAGGGATTCTAAAGAGTTACACCGACCAGCACTTTGAAATTCTTAAAATTTTGCCAAAAATCAACATCTATCATATTGTCCCACATTTGCACTTGATATATTAATATCGACATATTATTGATCTTAGGGCAAAATCTAAGAGTTATCGTTGCAAGAACATGTGTTAATTGTTTATAAACTCTTGCTTTTTTAACTTAAGAGAGACACTCGATTCTCAAGCAACAATTCAGCTTTAACCATTTTAAAAATTAAAATTTTGAAATATCAGCAATGAGGAAAAGAAACACAATAACATTGAATTGCGGTTATCATCGGTGCCAAGATGTGATAAAGGTTATATAATGTTTTCAGAATAATGTTTTCAAATATTTATGTTTCATTGACATATTGTTTCATTTCGAGACAAATTTCAAGCCATCAAGTTTTGAATATTTTCAAATGCGAGATTGAATTCATATCAATGGTAAACATTGTATTTATAAAAGGCTTATCCATGATTTTCATTGCTAGAGACGTCTAATTATTGTCAAATAATTCATTTTTCCTCGATGATACGGTATGGACTTTATTTTTTGCCTGTCCTTGTACATTTGGTTTAACTCCCCCCCCCCCCCCCCACCCCCCTTACCAACACCCGCACACACAGCCCACCCACACACGCACACACACTCACACACACCCCTCCACCCACCCACACACACACGCACTCTCACACACACACACACACACACACACACACACTCATACACAAAGGCCATCAACAACATCACAACGGTTGTTGGGTAAAAATTCCATGTCAGAATATGACACGATGAAAACTTTATTTATTTTCACTGACTTCGACCGCAGCCATCGTTAACGTATTGCCTCACACTGACCAAAAGAAAACAAATCGTGAGTTGTATTCAATAGGTCAACTAATGGAATTACTTGTTTCCTTGAGTTCTACTAACGACAGCTCACTAGACGCTTCACAAATCTTAGAAATGACGTCA
>NC_088360.1:101061263-101081263 GCF_034508935.2 Berghia stephanieae
CATTTTGTTTATATTTTGTTTTATATATTTATAGGTGACACCGTCTGCCCCGGGTGACTTTTCATTAGGTAATTTTTTTAACACAGCTTGTGAGTTCGTCGATTGTAAACTCACTTGCTGATGGTGTCCATGCGGGAGGGGGGATAGTGACATCATCGAACCAGGGTGTGTCACTGTTTATATTGTTTCGTTGACATTTTTCTTTATATGCAGTCTCTACTGTGTTGATATCTATCTCACAACTTGAGTGTGTTTGTTTACATCCGTTTCTAATAATATCAATAGCTTTTCGTTGGTGGTTTACGAATATTGCTGTGAGTTCTTGTCATGTCACCTCTATTTCCTCCTGGGCTCTTGGTGTGTTGTTTTGGATAAGGGAGGGCATAATGGAGGACTTTATATCTATTATTTTTATTTCGATGTATTTTAATAGAGCTTCATAATTGTCGATCGGGTCTTTTATAATTTTTTTTAATCGGTCCATCTGGGAATTTTGTTAAGATTCGTTTGCAGTAGCGGAGAAATTCAATGCTAAACGGCTGTCCATTATCGGGTCTTTGGATTTGGAATGTGTTTGTTTTTGATGAAAACACTGTGTAGTGTTGAAAATAATTTTATCCATTTCGATGGGTTGGAGTGACAAAAAGTTGGTTTAATTTTAATGGGTTGTGTAGATATAGTATGTCTGAACATACCTTCTTGTTGTATAAACTTATTCCAAGAAGAATTAATGGTCGGTTCATGCTGATACTGGAGCCAATTAGAAATGTCAAACAAATCACAATCACTATTTCCGCCATTCACAACACGTTTTACAACATTGTAACCATTCTGTCCGACGTCTAGTCGAATTTTACCACTTTTGATACACTTTTTGGCAAGAAATCTGGTCCTTGTCACAAGTCCTATACTCCTTCTAGACATTGTCTGTGTTTACGAGGACAGCTACCACGGATGATGGATACAAGAGACAGTAGATCTAGAGACTGCGAGAGACCCGACTGACCTGTCCGCCATCTTGAACATACATACATACATACATACATACATACATATATACATACACACAGACACACACACAGACAGATAGAACGATACGATATATTTGCTGGGACAGCAGATAACCATATTATAAATATAGTGTCTTATATTAAGAAGAAGATGGCAATGATTGTGATGATGATGATGATGATGATGATGATGATGATGATGATGATGATGATGATGATGATGACTACGATAATGATGATGATGATGGTGATGATGATGAGGATGATGATGAGGAGGAGGATGATGATGATGATGATGATGATGATGATGATGATGATGATGATGATGATGATGATGATGATGATGATGATAACGACGGCTGCAATGTCGATGATGATGATTCACGACACTGCTTCTCGTTATTTTCATTGGTTGTCTCATTTTTCCACAGAAGATTTGTTAATTAATTTTATGGCGGTTGGAATGAAGGTTGTCTTATGTCGATTTGTCCGACATTTTGCTTCTAGATACCGTCTTCCGGAGCGCAGAAGTTGGAATTTTTCGTTCAGCGGATGCCTCTTTTCGTTGATAATGTTAAAAGATTTCTTCTCAACTGCATTAATATAAGTTATATATATTATGGGCTTGATTTAACATTGTCGTAAATAGACAATATTTTGCGTTTGGTTTGAGAGTATTTCCATGACAGCCATGAGCCACAATACGACTTGGGTTTTCAATAGGCTTCAACAGTCGTGACGTCACTTCCCTCGTAATGACGTATAGTAACTGAGTAACTGGTTCTAAACTATCGGAACAATGGCGGACGCCCTTATAAAATACGTCTCTGACGAGCATAAAAGTGTACCCAGAGGTGAAAAACATTATAAATCTGATCATGTTTTGACTTTTAAACATTCTGATCACATGACATGTGAAAAAGTTCTAGCCAGCATGGAGAATAAAAAGTACCGATTTTCTTTGTTTAGAACCAAGCTGCTTGTTGCTGGGTGGACATGACATCAGACTATCCTATAACACGTTGACTGCAGGTAATGGAATTTATAGACAAAAATTATAGATGGAACTAGTGGTTAATTCCCTGTATTCATCCCTAGGGGGATTTTTTTCTTTATGATCTCTTCCAGGGGAAGATAAGACTGGAATAACCCAAACGTCAGCCTCAGTGGACCGCCGCAAGGTGAGCTAAGGCTAGGTGACTTGCTTAAGGACGCTTAAAGTCTCACTAAACTGTATTAACCAGACTATTAACGTTCAAGGTTACACAGAGTTTTGTGTGTTGGTCCGTTTTACTTCCGGATGGCAATGTTGTGAAATACTTATCCAAGCGCATATTATCTATAAAAGGCCATGGTTACACAAAGTTTTGTGTGTTGGTCCGTTGTACTTCCAGATGGCAATATTGTGAGCTTCTTTGCCAAGCGCATATGATCTATACTTCCGGATGGCAATGTTATGAGCTTGTTTGCCAAGCGCATACTATCTATCATTGACAAAACAAATGTCGATCGTGTGCCGTGTTTTGTTATTATTATATCCGCGCCATAATATTATACATATATATCTATATACATACACACAAAACAAACAATCGTATGTTTTTGTATTGTTCTATAAATATCCGTGCCGTTATTTACTCATTCAGCTCATTCCTTTCACACGTTACCACTACAATACATTGACACACGCATCAACACACATCGAAACACGTTTTGGAATGTCGTGACACCTCCCCTCTTCGCCCATTTTCTTTATTATTCAAATATGGTATTTTCTTTTATTTACAATATCGTAGCTCAATGCTGAAGAAATTATTCAGCTCTTAACATGGCGAGTTTGCTTATTTGTATTGCCGGGCATTTGTTATTAGTATTTCATCCACAAATGTTAGTTTTTAAGCCATTTTTAAAATTAACAATTCTATGTATGTGTAGTAATAGTGGTGGTAGTTCCGTTTCCCTCAACAATGGCCCAGTCTTTGACTTTTAAAATCTCAAGAACCAAAATAATTGACTTTTGGCCATGTCCGTCCCCCCTCCGATCGTATTACTCAAAGTTACGAGGCTACGGACCGACACAAAAAGTAATGGGACAAATCTCCAACTGAGTTCATGTCTTTTTTTTTCTTCATATGACGTCATATCTAGCTGAATTGGACCTTTACATAATGTACTCTCGAAGCCAAAAGTAGAATTTTTAAATTCCTATCCTTTCTTTAAAAAATATAGCATTGTGGAGAACATTGTGCTTATTTGAGTCAATAAAAAAATTGATACGGCGCACAACTCTACTGAAAGATTTGAAAATCAGAAATGTATTTTTTACAGATAGATAAACAGATAACTTGATTTCCTTTTATAATTTAAAGTCAGTTTGAAAGTTCGTTGAGTCAAACAGATATCATAAAATATGTACCAACGACGACACTTGACTCCCAAAATCAACTAATTTTACACTGTAAAAAGTTGTCAATTTGCGTCATCTATTTATGACATCAAATATTATTATTACTTCCGTTGTGTTGTTGATTTAGCGGTGATCAGTGTTGTTATGTATGTTCTAATTGTGTGTATGTTTGTGTGTGTGTGAGTGTGTGTGTGCGTGTGTGTGTTTGTGTGTGTGTGTTGTGTGTGGTGTATACATGTGTGTGTGGGTGTTGGCATTTTTCAGCAAATCGTGGCATTCATAGTGATATTATTCACTTGATCACATGAAGGTATTTCAGTCGCCATTTTGATTCTTTTTTTTACTAGTAGGGTTAGCTCGAGATCGAGGATATTTCTTTTTCTATTAAGGTTAGTCATAAGTCTTAGTAAAGGTGCTAGGATGTTTGTTTTTCCATAAGTTAAGTAAAGGGGAGACATTCTGAAAGCTCTTACATCCCCAGTATTCTTTAAATTTGTATTTTCACCGTTGATATTTTGTCAGGCATTTATTTATTCAATTTGTCATTATATCTAGAAGTATTTTAAAAACTCTAGAACAAACCTTGATAGATTTGATAAAGTTTAAAATTTCTTAATTTGACCATTGTTTTGATTTTCAGCCGCCATTTTGATTTGTTAAATATTGAAAGGTAGTGCAAAGCAGTCCGAGAGTTGATTTTTTTTTCTATTAGGGTTAGCTCGAGAGGTTAGTCATAAGTCTTATTAAAGGTGCTAGGAAGTTTGTTTTTCCATAAGTTAAGTAAAGGGGAGACATTCCGAAAGCTCCTACATCCCCAGTATTATTTAAATTTGTATTTTCACCTTTGATCTTTTGTCAGGCGTTTATTTATTCAATTTGTCATTATTTTTTTCTATTAGGGTTAGCTCGAAATCGGAGTATATTCTTTTTTCTATTAGGGTTAGTCATAAGTCTTAGTAAAGGTGCTAGGATGTTTGTTTTTCCATAAGTAAGGTAAAGGGGAGACATTCCGAAAGCTCCTACATCCCCAGTATAATGTATTCACTTAATGTAAATGTTGCTGCTCTAAGCTCGAAGAAATAAATAATCATGTGAAATTGAATGTAAGCTTCAATTTAATTACAAAAACAGATCAAATGAACGTTTCGGGTTTCCCCTTTATCAACAAAACAGGATGAATGAAACACCAAAGATGAATGAGATAATGTGGTAGTGGCGTAGTTAAGATGAATAAACGAAACATTGGTTGGCAGGAAATTAGTATGCTCCTTTGTAAGGAAGCACGAATTAAAACAGAATGCTAGATATTTCTAAAAAGGTGCGCAATTAATTAAGTGAAAAGAGCGGAGGCGGGGAGGAACTGTGTAATGCAGTTTAGAAAGTGAAATATAAAAACATGTAGAATGTTGTTGGAAGATAAATACAATGGAATTGAAAATCCTTATTTAAATATAGTCAGTGGAGGTGCATAAAAACGGTGCCAATCGCCACCAAACATGATCACCAGAGTACTGCACTGTAAGGTAAGTTCTCGATCCCAGGATCATCTTTCAACTCTGCTCACGTCTGCTACTTCAGGTTTATTTTCGCAGTTGATTTTATTACCACAACCTGTTTTCATACACGGACAACTATATGTTGCTGTATCACGGGTCAGAGGCTATAGCGGCTTACACTTCATGTTGGGCCACTCATAAAAATCAACAGAGGATGTACCAAGTTACACAGACAACGTTGTTTACCAATCTGCCCTCATTAAATAATGGTGGGCATAATATCGAATGGAAATAGTTCATTCCCCGCGAAATTGCGGGCTTTTTACTAGTATAAGGAAAAAAAGTTAAATAGACGAGAAAGAAATGAATAGATATGAGTTTGTTTGCAAAGGGAATGAAAAACGCAAAAAGTCAAAGCCATAAGTTTGTGATCATTGTCACCCAAGTCGGTTACTGACCAAGCCTAACATCGATTGACTTTATTACAGGAAGGGAGGCAATACCTCTAAGCCACCGACTCATTCAACAGGCATTCAATAGGATCGACTCAACTCAACGATTCGTCTCTCATTGACAAATAAATAAGTAGCTAGACACTTGTTGCCCTACCTGAAGGTGTCAAAATTCCAACCCCCTGTGGAGGTTATATCATTGACCTCATCGCATTGACTTTTCGTGTATTAAGAGTTAACAACAGGGGTTTTGGAGGTGGGGTGTATTATGGAGTGGTGGTGGTTTGGAGACCCTTTCCGCCAAGACAATGGCACAGATTTTGACTGGAATTCTGAAGAAGGCCAATTGACTTTTTTTCCGTTCTCTGAGAAAACACATTTTCAAAATTTTGGCCAGAAAATACGTCATTTTTAGGTTTGTGGGCCGCCTAGTGAGTTGTTTTTAGTAGTGATCAAGGAAACAAGTGATTCCATTGGTTGTACTGTTGAATACAACTCAAGATTTATTTTCTTTTGTGGCCAAAGACCTGTTGTTCGTTTTAATATTATTACGTTGACATTCTTTCTCCAAACATAATTTATTGTTGGTCAGTGTCTGGCCATGAGTTTACGAAGGCCACGCACAATGTCTCTATTACGATATACTATTCCAATAAATATATCCTGTTGTGTCGTACAGGACTTGACAAAATTATCCTTTTTTACTCAGTTTCGCTATTAAAAATATTATTTTATAAATCGATTGCTTGAGATTCCAATCTTGTCAAAAGGTCTCAAACACCTGACTTCAAAAACGACTTTGAAGTGGCAAGTTTGAGTCCTTTTGACTTCGGACCATTAGGTCCCTGGTTCCAGTACTTGTTGCTTCAACTCTAATTTGTTTCCTTGAAAGAAGAAAAAAAAAAAACAACTCTTTACTCATATTCTGTAAAAGCACTCAAGTGTAAAATGAGTCGTTATCAGAAGTTTGGCTCTGTCGGGAAATATTTGAAATAATATCTCCTTACACACTCGTTGCAAAGCAATTTGAGCGTGTTTAGTAAATATTGCATTAAACAAATGCTTAAGTTTGTTTTTGTTTGGTTTTTGTTTCCTTTTTTCTGTTTGTTTTTTTTTTTAATTGGTGTTTTTTAAAGTACGAGTGTCATCTTAATTGATCGACATTTGAATAAAAGGTTGTTTGATCTATTTTTTATGCATTTTGTCATTGGATGGGATGGAAATATATAGTAATTAGTACAGTTATAAAAGATTGGAGATCATCAACTGGCTTATGATTACGGACTTGTCAATCCTTCACACTTTCATAGTCAGGCCCTCCTGCTGGGTTAAAAATGTGAATGTTACGTATTGGTGACCGATCGTCTCATTCTGTGTGGAAACCGACCATACTATCACAGGCATTACTGACGTTGTATAAGCCACGTCTCATTCTGTGTGGAAACCGACCATACTATCACAGGCATTACTGACGTTGTATAAGCCAGCCATTCTTATATTATTTGTAATCTTGATTAAGAGAAGGTTAGGAAAATATCCAGAGTGGGACTCGAACACAAAATCTGGGTAACCCATTTTACAGGCGCAGTGCATTTTATACTCATTCCAGTCCTTCTTCTCTTCTTTTCTCTCAACCTCATCCTATTCTTTCTCGAGCCCCTCCTCTCCTCCTCCCACCCACCCCCTCCCCTCCGCCCACTTTCCCTCTTAATTTACAGAGTATCCAAAGAAATACATTTACAGCCTTATCATATTTTACAAAATGTCATCTCAAATAAGATATTCAAAACATACAACGTGAGCACCTACAGGGTGCAATAATAAATAGACGCTTCTGTCTAAGAAAATCCGAGTATTACGCTTAAAAACTATTCTCTCTATATTGCGACGCACCTTAAGTGATCTCAACTCTACGGAAACCAACATCTGTAAATGAAAATATTCAATTTAAAAGAACAACATTGTGGCTGCTTAGGTGGTCCTGGAATGCCGGCGGTACAATGAACGACTCCCTCCTAATTTTTGTGTTTTCCGGAAACCAATAAAGCTATTTTACTGAAAGCCATTTGGAGCTTTTAAGAAAACTGGAAAGTACGAGATAAAGAAGAAGAATAAATTATGGATAACCGAAACATCCCTCCGGGGTATTGATAACAAATGCCAGAGTTTCTAAAAATGCTATTTTGTTACTTAACCGAACAACAGGTAGTCTCGGGCTAATTATTAAGTAAGAGGAAACTGTAGGTGATATCGCATGGACTCCTGAAGACGGTGGCGTCTGGTTGATGTCTATGCCACAAGAAAGGTGAATGAATTTCTTTGGCTCCGGTAGTAGCTAAATCGCAAATTTCTGATTAGTATCGTAGATTTGAAATCGATTTTGAAAATAGATATATTGTTTCAGGATTTGTGAACTCGACTCAAAGCGTATGGCAAATCGATTTTGAAATGTTTGGAGAAAGAATGCCAATGTAATAGTACGTCAAACGAACAACAGGTAGTCTCGAGCTAATTGGATTCAATAGTCTGATGTCACGTCGCCCAGCATCGGCGGCCATCGTGGTTCTAAACAAAGAAACCGATATTTTTTTTTATTTTTCATGCTGGTTAGAATTTTTCATACGTCTTGTGATCAGAATGTGTAAAAGTCAAAACATGATCAGATTTATAATGGGTTTTTTTTTTCTCCTCTGGAACGCTTTTGTGCTCGTCGGAGAAATATGTTATAAGGGCGTCCGCTATTGTTCCGATGGTTTAGAGCCAGTTACTAAGTTACCATGCGTCATTACGAGGAAAGTGACGTCACGACTGTTGAAGCGTATTATTAAGTAAGAAGAAACTGTTGGCGATATCACATGGAGTCCTGAAGATGACGGCATCTTTGATTCGAGAAAGGTGAATTAATTTCTCTGTCTCCGATAGTAAATGTCTTATTAGTATCTTAGATTTGAAATCGATCTTGAAAAGATACAGTGTCAAGATATGTGAACTCGACTCAAAGTATATTAATTAATAATAGATTTTGACACGTTTGGAGAAAGAATTTCAAAGTTATAATATTTAAAACGAACAACACAGGTAGTCTCAAGCTAATTATCAAGTAAGAGGAAACGGTTGGCGATATCACATAGAATCCTGAAGATGATGACGTCAGGCTGATGTCTTTGCTTCGAGATAGGTGAATTAATTTCTCTGTTTCTCCGTTAGAAAATCACAAATTTCTGATTAATGAAGCAGATTTGAAATTGATCTTGAAAAGATTCTGTGTCAGGATATGTGAACTCGACTCAAAGTGTATTAATTAATAATCGATTTTGACATGTTTGGAGAAAGAATTTCAAAGTTATCATATTTAAAACGAACAACGGGTAGTCTCAAGCTAATTATCAAGAAAGTGGAAACTGTTGGCGATATCACGTAGAATCCTGAAGATGATGACGTTAGGCTGATGATGTCTATGCTTCGAGATAGTTGAATTAATTTCTCTGTCTCCGTTAGTAAAAGACACATCTCTTATTAGTAGTATAGTTGAGTTGAAAATGGTCTTTGAAAAGATATAAACAAAAGAGAATTTTTCAAAAGTTGAGCTTTTAAAAAGCGCGATTTCCACTAAACATGCCCAAAGCGCTCTACAGGGGGTCCCTGACCAAACTCAACACTTATGTAGACGAGACATGACGCCTGTTAAGCGATATTACATTTTTTCCGACAGACACAACGCTGTTAAACGGCCAGATACTCAGTTTACACATGGGTGCGGTGGGAGAATGAACGTAAAGAGCCTTTTCCAAGGACTCAACTATGCGCCGAGAGAGGCTCGACCTTCCGATCAGAAAGCGAGTGTCATGCCACTAGACCACATAGCCGCACACTGTTCAAAAAGAGAACAAAATACCAAACTAGGAACGTTTCGGGCTCAAAACCCTTCAAAAACCAAATCAATAAAAACATAAATGCATCACTTAAAAAGAAGATAGACGGTAGAAAATATTTGACATACGGAAGACGATGGCGCTTACTTGCCCTCTATGCTTCTACACACGGTAAATTCTCTATCTTCGTTGGTAAAAGGCAAACAAACATTTTATAAATTTGGTAGAGTTGGAAGTCGTATTATGTAGTATGAACTCTGCTAAAGTATATGAAAATACATGTACATTTATATTGCGCAATATCCTCTAAACGTGCTCAAAGCGCTTTTACAAAAGCACTTGACATGTAGGACAAGACATGACAATTGTTAGGAGATGTTACGATTTTATTTTTCGTCACAGACAACGCTGTCAACGTACTTATTTCCATCTGAGTATGGTGAGAGAATGTGAGTAAAGAACGGACCCAGCTATGCGCCCGTCAAGGGGGGACCGAACCCTGCTTCTTCCAGTCCGAAGACAAGTGTCATACCACAAGACCACGTAATCAGTCTCCGTTGATCAATCTATATAGCGATTCATCTCTTTTTACATCTTATTTTTCATACTGTCTTCATTCGATATATCGATTCAATAATAACGTACTATTTAAAAAAACGCTCTCTGTCCAAAATTTAGCAGATCATCCTGTAAATTATTGATATATTGATTGCATATTGATTGGATATCTTAATAAAATATCGATTTAATATCGATTGGCTGACTGATCAATGATAGATTTATTGACACAAGGACATAGGGTGATAATTTCTGGTTTACAGAATCTCTCATTCTCTCCAGTCATGCGCGCGTTCATCCATTTTGCTTATTTGTTTGTTTCTCTTATTCACCAAACAAAACTATGGAAAACATTTTTTTTTTACAAATAATAGAAAACTTAGCAGGGAACATTTTGGCTCAAAGACCTTCTTAAACCAACAGAAAGTATGCAACGATTCCAGAAAATCGGGATTCTACGGTTAGTGTTATCGTTTGTTTTGTTTTTGTTTGTTTTGTTTTTGTTTTGTTTTTTGTTGGGGTTTTTTGTTGTTTTTGTTTTTGTTTTGTTTTGTTTTGTTTTTTTGTTTGTTTGTTTTTTTTTGGAGGGGGGGGGGTTGTTGTGTGTTTGTTTATTTGTTTGGGGTTTGTTTTGGGGGGGTTGTTTGTTTGTTTGTTTGTTTGTTTTTTGTTTGCTTTTTATTTGTTTTGCTTTTTGTTATTTGTTTTGTTTTGTTTTGGTTTTTTTTGCTTAAAAAAGTTTGGAGCTCCAAACGTTTCTGTTTAACTCATTTTCGTTGTTGTTTTTTGTCTACCTTGTTTTGTATTTTGCTTGATTTTGTTTGTTGGGGGGGGGGGGTGTTTGGGGATTGTTCGGGGATTGTTGTGTGTTTGTTTGTTTGTTTGGGGTTTTTTTTGGGGGGGTTGTTTGTTTGTTTGTTTGTTTGTTTTTTGTTTGCTTTTTATTTGTTTTGTTTTGTTTTGGTTTTTTTTGCTTAAAAAAGTTTGGAGCTCCAAACGTTTCTGTTTAACTCATTTTCGTTGTTGTTTTTTGTCTACCTTGTTTTGTATTTTGCTTGATTTTGTTTGTTGGGGGGGGGGTGTTTGGGGATTGTAAATGATGTGTTTGATTGGTTCTTTTTTTTAAAATCTGTTTTGGTTTTGGTGGCTTTGTATTAGTGCCGCGCTGAGGACCGGTCCAAGGACCGGTCCCACGGTCTTTTAGCTGTGAACCGAGGATCGGTCCGGTAGGGAAGACCGGCGGCGGTCCTCACTTCTTATCACCTTTCCACGGTCTCGCGCCATACTAGGCTACTTCCCCAGCGATTCGTTGCCTCGGTTGCCTATCTTCCACCAATCACCACCCATCCCACTTAATTAATCGCACCCACCCCCCCTTTGCCATACACTAAACGACACAGACGACCATACAGGCAGACGACCACCAACCTCCACTCCGCAAACCGCCCTTTCGTGTGTGAGATGGGGGGAACAGGAGGCGCACGCCTTGGACGATTCCATTATACGGGGTAAATTTCAAAATTTACTACACCATAATGATCGCAATGACAATGATCTATGGTGAAGGCATGACACCTCTTCTCTAATGGGTTATTGTTTGAAATGTATGTGACTACTAAAGATGTGTGTGTTTGTGTGTGTGTGTGTGTGTGTGTGTCGAACCTAGCTAGTAGCAAATCCGATTTTTTGTTTTCTTTTGTCCATCTCTTGTCACCACTCCTTTCTATCGCAGTGTTGTCATTTAAAATAATACAATAATATTAAAATTTCGTTTGGAGTTTTTACTAATCAAATAATGTGAGTTTCATTAGTTTCTTCCTTCCAAAAAACCCAGTTATAACGTCTGAATTTTAAAAAAGTCCAATAGAATATTTGGGGACCCCGATAGCTCAGTTGATAGAGCACTCTCTTTATATACGCAAAGGGCCAGAGATCGATCCCGGGTGCAGTCGATTTTTTTCTGAATCCCTGTCTACTCAGCAATGAATGGGTAGCTGAGTTTGTTAGATCTGGCGAAAAGTCACCATCGACCCCTCTTATTACCTCATCCACCCCCTCTTATTATAACTTCACGTCTCTCTCTCTTACTCTTCAATGCTCGCTGCCCTCTAATGTGTGTGTGGGGGGGGGGGGGGAGGGGGGGGAGGAGTTGCGTGTGTGTATCAACGCCACGAACAACTCGATCAACGCCTTGGGCGATGCCATTATCTCCGTTAATGGGGATAAATTTCAAATTTTATTAAATTATCGAAGTAACAATGAAGTACGGTGAGCAAATAAAGAAGGCATCACCCCTCTTCTCTAATTAGGTTACAATTTGAAATGAGTGTGACTACTCCGTGTGTTTTACTCCTGTAGACCACGGTTTTCATCGTGTAGCGGTCTTTAACGGTTCAAGAATGAACGATCCCACGGTCTCAAAGGTCAAACCGGTTCGAATTTCCAACAGTCTCTCAGGAATGTTCAATGTCGAAAAGGACCGGTCCTAGGACCGGTCCTTGCGGTCTTCATTTCCCAAGGACCGTAGGACCGTGGTCCTTAAGCTTGCCAAGGACCGCCCCGCACTACTTTGTATGTGGGTGTGTGTATGTGTGTGTGGTGTATGTGTGTGTGTGTGTGTGTGTGTGTGTGTGTGTGTGTAGTGCGAGGGGTGCATTTACACAAAGTGTTACGTTCTGGCATGTTTCCATTACGTTTCCATCTCTGTTGAAAGATTGAAGGATCGGTCCTACTTACTTACCGATCACTCACAACCAGGGCTGCCGGATTGCTTGCGTTCTTCTTAGCCAATTTCGCTTCAAAAGTGGCCAAAGAGAACCTTACGTGGCCAAACATTACTAACACTCTTATCTGAACCAGTGAAAATTTCATTGGTTTTAATATGGTAACATTATTGTTGTTTTTGCTTTTGTTTTGTTTTTGTTTTGTTTTTTGTTTGTTTTTGTTTTGTTTTATGCGAGGGTGGGTTTTTTGTTTGTTTTTGTTTTGTTTTTTTGTTTGTTTATTTTTTTTTTGGGGGGGGGGAGGTTTCTTGTTTTTTTTATGGTTTGTTTTTGTTTTTGATTTTTTTTTTCTTTTGTTTTGTTTTTGTTTTTTTGTTGTTTTTTTTTTTTGTATTTTTGTGTATTTTTGTTTCAAATTAAAAGAATTATAATTTTTTTTTAATTAATTAATTATAGAAACTCGATTCTCTGTGTGGCCAATTTTGGCAAAGAGCTTGGCAATCTGGCAGGCCTGATTATCACACAGAGACAGATCTATCAAGGAAAGTGTCAGGGTGTCTATCAGTTGTCATTTGTCTGGGTATGCCATTCAGATTTCAGACTAGATAATTCAACCATATTCTTATCAAAACCTTTTTTTCTTTGTATTTTTCCAAAAAGAAATTTGGCCAGAAAATTCTAATTCAAATATCGATGAATGAAAATGATTCTCAACTCGTTAAGACGCCTGCCTCAACCTTGAGCATTTTTAGAGATTTTTTTGGGTTATTAAACAAGATGAGGGTCATTTTGGTCGATCGATAATAATATTTGAAGATCAAGTTTTCTAGCCAAAATAAAAAATATAGGATAATTCTGTCTTATAGCTTTATTGGTTAATAGATAGTATTATTATGTTTACGAGATGGTGTCTATATTATATTATATAATCATGTGTTGAAAGGAATCCTGTATAATTTGGTCTAATTGCTTGGTGAAAGGATAAAATATCTATGTCGTGATTTGATAGAATTAGATACGTGAGAATTGGAAGGTTGTTAGTTTAAAAACAAAAGAAGATGTAGGATAGATAGGGTGTCAAATCGTTAACTACATACTAACACACACACACACACACTTTCGCTCTCTCTCTCTCTCTCTCTCTATATATATATTATATATATATATATATATATATATATATATATATATATATTTATATTGGTCATACGATTGTCATTTTAATGGATCGATATTTGAAGGACGAGGTTGTTGTGTTTTTGTTTTGTTTTGTTGTTTGTTTGTTTTGTTTTTGTGGGGGCTGGGGTTTGCCAAAATGTTTAACACGTGTTTTTGCCTTGTTTATTTAAGAATGTATCAGGAAAACAGAGAGAAAAAAGTCAACACTCAAAATGTAGGACAGGACATCACGCTTGGAGAGTGTTTAAAGTATAACGGTAATTTTTTTCGACGACGTAAAAGGAGTGAAGTACCGTACTCATCCAATGACTCAACCTACAGGTCAGAAGAGGGAGTTCATACCACAAGACCCAAACTTCAGCATTTATATAGAGTAATATCCACTACACGTACTCGAAGCGCTTTACAAGGGGTCCCAAGCCAACTACGACGATTAGCATAATATAGGACGAGTCATGACGCCAGCTTGTCTATATTACTATTTTTCCGACGGAGACAAGATATCGACGGTCAGGTATTCATTTTACATTTACACCAGAGTACAGACAGATAATGTGAGTAAATAGCCTTTTTCAAGGACTCAGCTATGCGCGTTCAGAGCAGGACTTGTACCCTAGACCTACTGGTCCGAGGTGAGTGTCATACCAGTAGACCACATAGACGCACGAAGCTGCACGTGAAAACAATAGCAAGGAATAAAAGCAGAATGTTTTTTTTAAAAATCAGACTTCAATATTGACCGACGTGTACTTAATTGCAGGTCTGATAACCCAAATTGTAAGGGCTGATTATTGAAAAGAAATACCAACGCCAAACATTGTCCATTACAACAATGTTAAATCAACGCCATGATAGTGTTCGGCTACCAGACTTTCTAATGTACGCGCCTAGCTCTTAACTGATAGTTGAAAGTGTTAACTGGTAGTTGGAAGTGCAATAAATATTTTTTTTTAAACCAATAGAAATAAAATCAAACTACGATCAGCCAGTTCTGGCGTTAAAAGCGTAATCGATACACCGAATCAACTGGGTTTGAAAAATAAAAAAAAGTTACCGATTTTATGCCCCACGTTCTACGTACTCTTTGCTAATGACCGTTTGAAAGATTTCTCTTCCCCCCTCCCCCTCCTAACGCACATACACACACACATACACACACACATATATACACCGATCCTAGATTGTAATGACTCACTCCATTCATCCGAATACGTTACGACGGCCATTTATGCACAGTGAGTGGGTGCACCGAGTCCGACATCCATTCAACTTAACACAAATCAAATCGATATTGATATTGGTTATTCTTTGATTCTTGTATGAATCACATACGATACGATACGATACAAAACAATAAGATACGATACGTGCGACCGATATAATAATACGGATGGCCGGATGAATTCGTAATAATATGAGTAATAGAGAACGCCGAACGTCCACACAAACTGATTACGAATTATCATTCTTTATGCGCTATTTTATTATATTTTATGTTTACGCTGGGCACATTCACACGTTAAAATAGGTTGAAAATCCTGTTGATCTAACTTCTCTGAAACTTGTCCTTCTGTCAAAGATGATACAAAAAGAAATGTTTGCTATCCGTCTCTCTCTCTCTCTCCCTCTCTCTCCCTCTCTCTCTCTCTCTCTCTCTCTCTCTCTCTATCTATCTCTCTCTCTACTAAGACCGCAAAGCGGGCTACTGCTGACATACTCTGGAAACATAAATTATTTTATTAAAAGGTTTGGTCAGAAAACTTGTCCTCCAATTATAGATCGATTGAAATGGGACCTCGTCTTGTCAAAACTTTCAAATCTGAGACTCCGAGAAACTCATAGAACTTGACAACTCATAACAAACAATGCTACATTGAAAAGTATTATTATTACCGTCATACGCAATCTCAGAATGTGAGAAGACTACGACAGGTACAGAATAATATGTCAGAACGTACTCCGACTCTAGGTCACTAACAGGTTGGGGTTGACAATATCTATTGCTTTAACGATTCCAACTCGTATATTATTTGAGGCTCACAACACGTCAATCTAAACCTTCCTACTATTACAAAAATTTCATAGAATTTCTTGTTTACCTGAAGAAGGCCAAAGGCCGAAACGTCTTTTACTTTATTTTGTATCGTTTATGACAGTCGTTTTTATTCCCTTTGTTTTACTATGCATTTTATTTTTCTGGTCGCACACCCACAATTTGTTTTAATCTAAAAGTCTTCCTTCACTTGTTCCAAGATATAGCATTTATATAGCGCACTTTCCACTAAACGTGCTCAAAGCGCTTTACAAGGGGTCTCTGGCCAACAGCAACATTTAACATGTATGGCGGGACATGACGCCTGTTAGGTGATATTTTATCATTTTATTTTCCGACAGAGACAACGCTATTTACGGCCAGATATTAATTTTACACCTGAGTACGGTGAGAAAAAGTGAGTAAAGAGCCTTTTCCAAGGGCTCAACTATGCGCCGAGCGAGGCTTGAACCCAGGACCTTCCGGTCCGAAAGCGAGTGTCATACCACTAGACCACATAGCCGCACATTTGTTATTTCCTTCAATATTTTCAACTTGGCACGTCAGGCCTACTGGCAATTTATGTTTCGTCCTCGGCAAGAATATTATTATTTTGAAGTGCATACCGACGTACGGTTGGTAGAGCAGGGTGGCAATTTGGGGGGTGAAAGGTGTGACACCGAGTGATAGGCTTAATTAGCACAGGTGAGAACAACAAGGTGTACCGTGATGAATACAACTGGACACTTCCCGGTGACTGATGTATGCCACACACCAAGGACCTCTATAAACCTACCAGGCGACAATGCTCCGGCTGTATTCCGAAAAAAAAAAATATCAAAATATTTTAGATATTTTTCGGATTTTTTTTTTTTTTTTGGATTGACCACTCAGAGTGTAGTTTTCAATGAACTTCGCGGAGTTTGTGTGTGTTGAACCCGTGACCTCAAGTAGTCGGGGAGAGAGGCTCAAGATAGACATAGAGTTTGAAACCATTTTTTTTTTTTTTTTTTGGAGTGGTGGATAGCTAATACCATAGAGTCACGCTCTCCCCGGAGTTGTCATACTAGTAACGTCGCGGGTTCGAGCCCCCATCGCCGCAAAATTTTTATTTTCTTTTGTCTTTTGGTAGTTTCCTACTCACTTCATTTCTAGTTTTCAATGAGGACGATCTATATCATTTTTCCATGTGCAATGTTGTAAATTTCGAACTTGTTCCCAATGCGCGCTCCCTTGGACACGCATGAAAAAAGTGGAATATAACCCTAACGTCAGGCGCAGTGCAGCGCCGCAAGGAGGTCAAGCGTGAGCAAGATGACTGGTTCAAGTCAAACAGCTCGGTCGGGGAATCGAACTTGATTTCCTCTAGGTACGAAGTAAGATGCAAACACTCCCAGTAAACTCTTTTTTTTTTCAAATGGTTGCGATTGCTCTCTAAAACATTTAAGTGGCAATACTGGGCTTTGTTTTAAAATGGTCAGATTATTAAGCTTAAACTAATTAAACCACGTCAATAGTGAACATAAACACTTTCAAACATTCCCCGTCCCTTCTCTCTCTCTCTCTCTCTCTCTCTCTCTCTCTCTCTCTCTCTCTCTCTCTCTCTCTCTCTCTCTCTCTCTTTTCTCTCTTTCTTTTTTTCTCTCTCTTTCTCTCATTCTCCTTTGTTTCTTTCTTTCTCACTTTCATCTCTCTCTCTCTCTCTCTCTCTCTCTCTCTCTCTCTCTCTCTCTTTCTCTCTCTCTCTCTCTGGCTGTCTCTCTTCTCTCTCTCTTACACACACATACATACACATGCACACACACGCACACTCACTCTCACACACACACACACTTTATGTTGATGCAAATTTTAAAACGTTCACATCCACAAGAAACCAATATAATATATTATAAGCGCAAACACTATCTTCGATAAAAATCTTTTGAGTATGATCAGACATAAACAGAACATCTTCTACATAACATGTGTTGATGAAAGCGGGAGAACTGCCAGACTCCAATTGTATTGGCGTAGCAGTAATGAAATATGACAGATGTAAACAATAGATATACCCTCTCCTTACCAGCCATTTTCAGGATTTCCCCAAAAAAACTTCACACCCAAATAACAGAAAATAGATAATTTTTTTTCACTCAGACATACTTGCAGTAAAGTTCTCGCGATACATAATTTCTTTAGCACAACATGCTACAACACGCTGTTCATTTTCTTTAAATGTTATGATGTACAAAAGAAATTTGAATAAGAAAATTGTTGGTTGTATCGTAACGAATGTGACGATTTTCCTGTAGTTGGTAAGGAGAGGGTTAATGCAAGGTGTTCAATCGTCGTCTTTTTGATTGCGGTATGAGGTCAGGTTGTATAAAACTCACCTTCGGACTGGAAGGACTAGTGTTCGAGACCTTCTCTGAACCGCGCGTAGTTGAGTCTTTGACTAACGCTCTTTACGTTGAGTCTTTGACTAACGCTCTTTACTCACATGCTTTCAACGTACTGAGGTGTAAAATGAGTACCTGGTCGTTAATAGCATTTTCTCTGTCGGAAAAAATATCGCAAAACAGGCACCATAACTCGTCCTTTGTGTTAAGTGTTGCTGTTGGCTATGGCTCTATGTTAAGCGCTTTGAGCACGTTTAATGGATATTGCGCTATATAAATGCTCAATTTTGTTGTTTTTTTGCTTTTTAGATCATACATTTCTCTTTAACTCAAGATAGTTGGGGGTGCTAAAGCTGTGTCCAGCTCTTTGCCAAGATAGTTGGGGGTGCTAAAGTTGTGTCAAGCTCTTTGCCAAGATAGTTGGGGGTGCTAAAGTTGTGTCAAGCTCTTTGCCAAGATAGTTGGGGGTGCTAAAGTTGTGTCAAGCTCTTTGCCAAGATAGTTGGGGGTGCTAAAGTTGTGTCAAGCTCTTTGCCAAGATAGTTGGGGGTGCTAAAGTTGTGTCAAGCTCTTTGCCAAGATATTTGGGGGTGCTAAAGTTGTGTTAAGCTCTTTGCCAAGATAGTTGGGGGTGCTAAAGTGTGTCAAACTCTTTGCCAAGATAGTTGGGGGTACTAAAGTTGTGTCAAGCTCTTTGCCAAGATAGCTGGGGTACTAAAGTTGTGTCAAGCTCTTTGCCAAGATAGTGGGGTGCTAAAGTTGTGTCAATCTCTTTGTCAAGATATTTGGGGGTGCTAAAGTTGTGACAAGGCAATAAATTATTGCTTCTTTCTCCTCTCTTCGTATAATGACGTCGATCTGGTGTGCACGATATATTAATACAGCGAGTGGCAACGGTCAATGAGAAAACGATTCCAGTGAATATCTAGTATTCATATCTACGATGTAGACACAATACGTAGACATGCATATAAAAGAGTGCCATTACAAACACGAGAAATTCAACTTTTCGTCGGCAAAGAAACGACAACCTTATAATATATTCAAATAATGGTGTCCAAGACTTGTTCTCACTTCAGGTATATGTATCTGAAATGATGTTTTAAAGGATAAATTGACATAGCTACCAGTTGGAATCTATTATTTACAAAAAAGGTTGGGGTCAAAATTGTCCATACAGCAATGTTAATATTTGCAACGAGGACAGAATAACTGGAAAATTAAAAATTATAAAACTATCTTTATAGCTTGATTTACGACCAACTTGCAAACCTTTTCTAAATTAAGGGTTAGTTTTATCACTCGTTGCTGCAATGATTATTTAAAAATCTGCTAGGGTACAATGGTCGGTCATTTCACTTTGGGAATCGCCATCGGGCGTAGCCATCGTAAAGTTATAGCCTGACACTGACCAAAATAAAGACGTCAAAATGCCAGTCTTTTGCCACAAAAGAAAACAAATCGTGAGTTGTATTTAATAGTTCAACCAATGAAATAACTTGTTTCCTTGAGCACTACTAACGACAACTCACTAGACGCTACACAAACCTAAAAAAATGAAGTCAAACTGCCAGTCCTAGAGGGTTCTTGTGTCAGGCTATAACTTTACGATGGTAACGCATCTGGTCGCCCTGTTGCCAGATCCATTTGCGCGCAACTACAGACTGTATTACCTGGCCGATTATGATCGTTTTGGATTCAAACGAGTATGTTTAAAGATCAATGTTGACACAGAAGGTATAGGATGCATAACAATATAATATCAAACATTAAGACATCGAATGACACCTTTCGTCAGTAAACAGAGGACGACCTTGTCATACATATTCAATTATGATCCTGTTACGTAATCTTTGCTGGGTGGACAGAGGGATTTCGGTCCCTTTGCTT
>NC_088360.1:101086263-101108763 GCF_034508935.2 Berghia stephanieae
AAAATGTTGGTTGTATCGTAACGTATGTGACGATTTTCCTATAGTTGGTAAGGAGAGGATTAATATGTCTTTGTATCTTAAGCGTTGATTTGAAAAATTTTATGGCTCTCTACGTATTCTGTACGATCCTGTATGGGAAACACTTGGTTAATCAGTCTTATGTCTTATTAGTTCTCTCTCTCTCTCTCTCTCTCTCTCTCTCTCTCTCTCTCTCTCTCTCTCTCTCTCTCTCTCTCTCTCTCTCTCTCTCGATCTTAATTCAATACCAACCTCCCCATACGTTCACGATCACTGGTTTCAACCAACCAATCAAAACAATACAAAACACTGTAGATATAATTGTATATTAATTCTTGCCAGTCACACCAACACCTCTTTTGTTTACTTTATACCTAATCTCTAGTACCTCCCCCTCCCCTATTTTCTCGCCTCGCCAAGAACGTAGAAATTAGAGCGGTTCGTGTCATTTCAGCAGACCGTAATCAATACAACAGTAACTATCGCAGACTTGTAAATGTCTATTGCCTATCAGGTGTCTGGAACTATAGACAATACAAATAAATAAAGAGATTTCTAGTGATGAAAATATATTAACGTTAGTAGTTGTGGTGGTAGTAGTAGTGGTAGTAGTAGTAGTAGTAGTAGTAGTAGTAGTAGTAGTAGTAGCAGTAGCAGTAGTAGTAGTAGTAGTAGTAGTTGTTGTTGTTGTTGTTGTATCGCCTAACAGGCGTCATGTCTCGTTCTACATGTTACATGTTGATGTTAGTCAGAGCCCTTTATAAAGCGCTTTGAGCTGTTTAGTGGATATTACGCTATATACGAGTTTGTTTTTTTTGTAGTAGAAATAGTGGTAATAGTAGTAGTAGTAGTAGTAGTAGTAGTAGTAGTAGTAGTAGTAGTAGTAGTAGTAGTAGTAGTAGCACTATTAGTAGTACTACTAGTAGTAGAAGTAGTAGTAGTAGTAGTAGTAGTAGTAGTAGTAGTAGTAGTAGTAGTAGTAGTAGTAGTAGTAGTAGTAGTAGTAGTAGTAGTAGCAGTAGTAGTTGTTGTTGTAGTAGTAGTAATAGTAGTAGTAGTAGTAGTAGTAGTAGTAGTAGTAGTAGTAGTAGTAGTAGTAGTAGTAGTAGTAGTAGTAGTAGTAGTTGTTGTTGTTGTTGTTGTTGTTGTTGTTGTTGTTGTACTAGTGGTATTAGATGAGGATAAGAAGAAGAATGGGAGGGAGGGAGGGAGGGAGAGAGAGAGAGAGAGAGAGAGAGAGAGAGAGAGAGAGAGAGAGAGAGAGAGAGAGAGAGAGAGAGAGTGAGAGAGAAAACAACTTAAGCGACGATAATGACAAAATCAAAAATCCTCAATGAAGCCATCATTAGAATGCCAGAGAAGCACAATCTCTTTCAAATGTTGGGATCTCCTCTTTTTTTAAAACTGATAACAATTCACAAACTAAAAAGCTATGTCGAAGTTGGAGACTACCACCAAGTATAAAAGCGGTGGGAGGTAGGATTTTGTATCATCCTTTAAAACAAAAATAACAAATTAAAATAGAATCTAAAATCTTTAAGTGCTCTCACATCGTGAATTGATTTACTTATCCAGTTAACTGCCGTACTCCAGAAAAACTCGTATTTTAAAATTTGGCCAGAACACTCGTTCTTCAAATATCGATCGATTTAAATGACCCTCGTCTTCGCAAAACCTCTTAAACTTGGGACTTCCGGAAGTCCCAAGTTTGAGAGTTTTTGCCAAGACGAGGGTCATTTAAATCGATCGATATTTGAAGGACAAGTTTTCTGGCCAAATATTTAAATATGAGCTTTTCTGGAGTACGGCAGTTTACTGGTTAACGCAGACAGCCCAGAGTTGAAGGTGTGAAGGAAGATTAGCCAGGTAAAAGTAATAGCGAAAGGCTAAACAATAAATTTAAAAGCCAAAGAAATTAGTGTCGAGGGGTTGGCTTGTAGTGTGTGCGGTGGAAGACAGTTATGGTGATGCTTGGGTAAACACTGGGAGATTTAACCGTGGTGTTAAAATGCTCATTATTCCCCCAATAATTAATTATTTTAGCTTATCTCTTTGACATCATTGTTTGGCGGTGTTTTAAGAATGTGGTTATCTTTATCATGTTCATTTTGTATGTGTTTGCTCATGCAGTCTACAGTTCATTTTAAGTTTTATATTTGCCCCCGCTGATGCCCTTAACGTTTCAAGCAAGTGCCAAAATGGCTTGGATAAAACGAGGGGTCCTTAGCGCCTTTAGGCAAATGGAGACGGAGTTTATCCCGGTTTCTATATCGTGAAAAGGACAATAGCAATTGCTTGATACCTTTTGGATGGGATATTACTATATCGCAAAGTACTTTCCGCCAGATCTAACAGACCCAACCACCACATCATCACTGCTGGGTGAATAGGATGGGATGGGTAGAGCTGGGGGGGGGGGCTCAGAAACAAATCTCGACTTCACCCCGGGATCGATCTCCTTACTTTTGGTTGTGAAGCGAATGCTCTACCACTACCAACCGAGGTATTGGGACCCCCCTCATCCGTAGGGAAACGAGTAATAAATATGTATAAAATAATATAGAAAAACATATATCTACTTACAGACTTTGCTCAATTTCAATCTCTGGACTTTTGTATATTTTCAGCAGCCAAATATAATCCTAAAATAGAAGAAAATAAATCAACAATTTAAACTCGATATCATCGGCAGTTATACACACAAGAGATACCTAATGAGAAAAGCAATGTATCGTTGAAAAAAATATATTTTAAAAATCACAGATGGAAGGAACTCAATAGTAGTTTATGATATATGAAAGTGGAGAACAAAATTGAACAAATTGTAATGTAAGGGTTAGAAGTAGGAATACATTTTTTAAAAATTATATTGAGCTTTTATATAGCGCAATATCCGCTACACGTGCTCAACAGGGTCTCTGGCCAACAGCAACATTTAACATTTTAGGACTGGACATGACGTCTGTTAGGCATTATTACATTTTTTTTCGGACAGAGACAACGCTGTTAACGGGCATGTACTCATTAGTTTACACCTTAGTACGATGAGAGAATGTTAATAAAGAGCCTTCTCCAGGGAGAAGCTCGAACCCAGGACTTTCCGATCCGAAAGCGAGTGTCATACCACTAGACCACATATAAAAGGCACATAAGAGTCCTGACCAACGTGAGGTCAGCCCCTTTAGAGTGTAAGAAGTTAAGGACCGAAACATTTGTTTGAGAGGGTTCATTCTCTGAAGACTTTCTGCTTTAGTACTACCTGAGTTTCTTGTTACCGCAGTAGACCGTCCATCCACTATGCGTGTAAAATTATTCTATTTCTAACCCACCGTCTCAATATGGTATTTTGTTCGGATGAACTGGAAGCTAAAAAAAATGAATTGTAATCTAAATAATGAAAAATATGAAATTGGATGACACAAATGACACCGAACAAGCAACTGGTGCTGTATGAAATGGATCTATGGTTCCAGCATTATAACTTAACTTGAGCTTTTATATAGCGCAATATCAACTAAACGTGCTCAAAGCGCTTTATAAGGGATCACAAACCAACAGCACCACGTAACATGTAGAACGAGACATGACGCCTGTTAGGCGAGAATACAATTTTTTTCCGAAACAGACTGCAGGTATTCATTTTACACCTGAGTAGGGTGAAAGAATAATGTGAGCAAAGAGCCTTTTCCAAGGACTCAACTATGCGCCGAGCGAGGCTCGCACCCAGGACCTTCCGATCCAAAAGCGAGTGTCATCCCACCAGACCACATAGACACACCATATAATATTATAATTGTCATAGTATTACATCCAAATTCAAATAAAAATTTTAGACGACTTCTTAACCAAAGATGCAACCATAAATTCATTTTAAAATAAATACATAACCCTTAAGGCATCGTCAATATATAATAATATAAATAATATATATAATATAATATAATAAAATATATATATATATATATATAATATAATATAATATAGCATAATACAGACCTGCCTAGTAATACGAAAAATTCGTTGAAATACGAATTATTGGCTCCAGCTACAGAGCTGCATTTTTTAAAAATTGAGCTTTATACAGCGCAATATCCACTAAATGTGCTCAAAGCGCTTTACAAGGGGTCCGTGGTCAACAGCAACATTTAACATGTAGGACGGGACATGATGCCTGTTAGGCGATATTACAATTTTTCGGACAAAGACAACGCTGTTAACGGCCATGTACTCATTTTACACCTGAGTACGGTGAGAGAATGTGAGTAAAGATCCTTTTCCAAGGACTCAACTATGCGCCGAGCGGGAGGCTCGAACCCAGGACCTTCCGATCCGAAAGCGAGTGTCATACCACTAGACCACATAGCCGCACAATGTCTCTTTGACTCAATAAATCTTGTTAAGAAGGAAAGTTTAACTTCTTAGAACCTATATTAAGGACTTTGGAGCATTTTTTGGACCACGCTGAGAGCATTTTTTATTTTTTTATTTTAAAGCTATTTACAGTGCATTTTTCTTTTCTTTTTTTTCCCTTGGAAACTACGAATGTTTGAAATTTCAAGTAGGTGGCTCTGACAATATCTCTCCAAAGATCTCGATAGAAAAGCCTGCAGCCATCTTTCTTGTGCTGCTGCTGTCCATATTATTATGAACTCAATAAAACCTCAGTAAACAACCTGTAAGACACTTGTTCACACATTCCTGGAGAGTTGAACTCTATTCGAACATTCCCTGTGGTAATAAATCTCACACTTCAATCAGTTAACTACCGTGCTCTGCAAAGATGCGTAACAAAAAAAATTTGGCCAGAAAATTGGTCCTTCAATTATCTATCGATATAAATGACCCTCATCTTGGCAAAATCCCTCAAACCTGGGACTTCTCGAGAACGTTCTTTAAAGTCGTAAGTGTGAAAGTGTTTGCTAAGATGAGGGTCATTTAAATCGATCGATATTTGGAGGACGAGTTTTCTGGCCAAATTTTTATTTACGTGTTTTTTCAGAGTACAGCAGTTAGCTGGATAAAACAGATAAAAGCAGAGTGAGAGGACGATCCAAAATGAAACAGTTCAAATAGAAGCCGAGACCAGAGCAAACACGGAATTTAATTCAGGCTGGTTGGAGTACTCTGCTGGACTCTGTAAAAACACATTCTTTAAAATTTTGGCCAGAAAACTTGTCCTTCGAGCATTCATTGATAGTTTAAAATGACCCTCGTCTTGTTAAATACAAGATGAATGTCATTTTAATCTATCGATATTTGAAGAACGAGTTTTCTGGCCAAAACAAATGCGTGGTTTTTTCAGAGGTAGTGGGTCGACGTGTACATATATGCAGGTCTGACATCCAAACCCACTTATGGCCCGAGTTTAACATTGTTATAATGGACAATATTTTTAAGTCATTTTTTTTAGATTTTCATTACAACAATGAGATCATAAGGAATTAGGTTATCAGACCTTCAACCAAGTGCACATTGGAGGGGTGTGGGCGATCCAGATATTTCGCAACTCTTTTATTCACTAATCCGTGTCTCTATTCCGAATGATAATATTGTGATGCACTCATTTAATTAGTAAAGATGAGAGGTGAAATGAATTAGTTTTTTTGAGGTTGGGTGCTAATTTTCAAATGGAGAAAGGGAGGTGGGGTCTCTCTTTCTTTCTTTTTTTTTTTTTTTCTTTTTTTTTTTTTTTTAGACTAATATATTTAACGTTGTGTGGTCTTGTGATATGACACTCGCCTTCGGATCGGAAGTTCCAAGGCTCAAATCCCGTCCTGGGCGTCGCATAGTTGTGTCCTTGGAAAAGGCTCTTTACTCACAATCTCTCATTGTACACAAGTTTAAAATGAGCACTTTACAGAGTTGTTGTCTCTATCGGGGGGAAAAATTGAGATATTGCCTAATAGGCGTCCTACCTCAGCCTACATAGTAGCTCACTCAACCCTAACACCGACTATATCCGTTGTTTACCCGGGTCACTTTTACACCATGCCTATGTATTACATTATTCTGGGATAAATTATAGGCGTAGTATCAAAGCTAATGTTTTTCATTTTTACATGTTAATGGTAGTTGAATAAAATTATCTATGAACATGCTCATTTTTAATACATTTTTTTCCAATTTTAGAAAGTAGCAAAAATCTCTAGGATTGAGTGAGTTAAGCGTTGCTGTTAGCTAGGGGGTCCACTAGTAAAACGCTCTGAAACCGGCGTATTGCTCTAGATATAAAAATGCACACTATTTAGTGGGGTATTTATTTATTAATATTTTAATTCATTTATTTATATTTTAAACATATATTTGCCATTCCTCTGTTCTGCCTCTCTACGACAAATCCTTTTATTAAATTAAATTGCAAGAACCCGACGGGTTAAAGGGGGAAGAGAGAGAGAGAGAGAGAGAGAATGCTGATTATTAGCTTAGTTATTGATAATGATACAATGTCACAAATCATAATACATGAAATTATTGATATTTATAATTTATTATGTGTGACAAATAGTCTCAAAACGGTATGAAGTCCGGGTGGTTTAGATAAGGGAAATTTAATTTATACTCAAAAATACGAGAATTCGATGAAGTTAGTAGGTTTTCGGAAGGTCCTGGGTTCGAGCCTCCCTCGACGGATAGTTGAGTCCATTGAAAAGGATCTTTATTCTCTCCCTCTCACCGTACTCTGGTGTAAAATGAGTACCTGGTCCTTAACAGCGTTGTCTATGTCGGAAAAATTGTAATAATACCGCCTAATAGGCGTCATGTCCCGTCCTACATGTTACGTGTTGCTGTTGGTCAGGAACCCATTGTAAAGCGCTTTGAGCACGTTTAGTGTGTATTGCACTCTACAAAAGCTCATGTTTTGTTTTTGTTTTTAATCATTATTGTGAAAAACAAACACCGTCTTTTGAGATGGAAAAGCCTAAAATTTCATATTTTTGGACCATATTAACTTGAGAGTCAATTTTGGCAATCTGGTTCACCCCTACATAATACCATTTTGAGACGGCAGGTCACATATTATGAGACTAGAATTCATTTCATTTATTTTATTGAAGAAAAACGATATGTCGTATGATTTGATTTTTTTTAAAACCCTGAAATGTCATAAGAATGGGACAGCGTGGCTCAGCGGTCAAAAGTTACAGAGTTCTATCACCCGTCGCTGCGCTGTGTGGCCTTGAGCAAGTCACCTCACCCTAGCTCAATTTGCGGCACTGCATTGCGGCTGACGCCTGGGTTATTCCAGTCTTTCCTTGGAATAGACCCAAGAGACAAATTTCCCCTATGGAATGAATAAAAGGAATTTTATTTTATTTTTATAAATTAAATTTTGGTTATCTGAACTACCTCGACATATTACCGTTTTGAGAAGGTAGGTGAGATATTATTGATAAATTTGATTTTCTTTGTGTTACGATCACATTGTGGAGTATCGAAACACACCTGTTAGAGTTCAAAAGGTCAAAAAAAACGGTGAAATGATTGACATCAAGACGCCATCGTGCTCTGAAAGAAAGACATTTTTTTAAAAATTTGGCCAGAAAACTCGTCCTTCAATTATCGATTGATTAAAATGATGCTAATCTTGTTAAAAAATCGTAAGGAAGAGTTCAAGGGAAGTCTTAGGTTTGAGAGTTTTTGACAAGACGAGGGTCATTTTAATCGATCGATATTTGAAGGACGTGTTTTCTGGCCAAATTTTCTAAAAATGTGTAGTCTTTTGTTTTGTTTTTCAAAGTACAGCAAGGCAGAGAATTAATCGCTTAAATTATTTTTAATGGATATTTTCTTTAACTTAATTAATGAGTTCGGAAGGGTCATAAAATGATTTTGAAATTAATTGGCGGATGATTAAGACGAAGATCGGAATGTTTCTATCCACTGCACTAATTATGTTATTTCTTCTTTTCAGATCTTTTCTACTTTAATCTGCTCATTGTAAAATGAGTTCAGACAGCTGTGATGAGTAGCTGGGTCCTTTAAATCTATCCGAAAGTACTTTGCGTACTTTGCGATATACAAAGTAACGTAAAATCTAGAAATTATAATTGATATTAAAGCAATATAAAACTGAAATAAATAACAATGAAAGGACGATTGTTAACGTTTCGGGTTTTTCCTTTATCAAAATGAATATTTTAAACATATAAGACAAAATAAATTGATGCCGTTTTTTTAAAAAAAAATAACACCATCTATCTGTTTATTGCAACCACATGTCTTATTATGCTATTTATTGAAGCTTTACACTTATTTACATTAATTTTAACTGAAATAAAAGCAACAGGAAGCACGGTGTTTTGGTAATCCAGAAGGTTGGAAGAGTGAAAAGAATGCTCTCTCTCAACTCAGCGATCGGGACGTCCAATGCATGTGTTTTGTATGCCTGAAAAATTGTCAAAAATTTGAAGAGAACTTAGGAATGTGAAGTGGCTATTCAGTGAAAGAATAGCTGGAGATTGAATGGGAAATAAACATGTAGTCTCCATCCTCTTTAAGAGTCTTTCTCATTGTAAATGACACAAAACAACATGATTTGATGGTGCTTGGTGTGTACATTCTAGACACAGCTGGGGGTCTTTTGAAAACTTTTTTTCAATTATTGGATATGATTTTATAATAATATTTTAAAAAATAAATCTAAAGAATAAAAATAATAATGAACATTTATATAGAGCATTTCCATAAAATTACCATATTCAATGTTATATTTATTCCCACCAGCAGGCCATATAAACCCACTTTCCACTTTTTACAGTACCAGATGCCTGTTAGGCGTCTTTTGTGTGCGAACATTCTTACAATATCTATCCATCACTGCCTAAAGCCAAGTACTTATTCACAGCGGACCTGAGTCGAGCGGGGTAATGTGTGTTAAGTGCTTGAAGTTGAATGGTAAATAAAATGCATTCTCATCCTCTTTAAGTGTGTATTTCTCCTTCAAAATGACACGAAACAAATGTGATTTCATGATGTTTGCTTGGTGTTTGGATACAACACACAGCTGGGGGTCTTTTCAAAGCTCTTATTACATTTCTTTAAATACATTATTGAATGGGACTTTATTATAATATAAAATAAACTGAACTAAACTAAACTTAAAATAAACTTGAGCTTTTATATAGCGCAATATCCACTAAACGTGCTCAAAGCGCTTTACAAGGGGTCCCTGGACAACAGCAACACATAACATGTAGGACGAGACATGACGCCTGTCAGGCGATATTACAAATTTTTGGGACAGAAACAACGCTGTTAACGGCCAGGTACTCATTTTACACTTGAGTACGGTGAGAGAATGTGAGTAAAGAGCCTTCTCCAAGGACTCAACTATGCGCCGAGCGAGGCTCGAACCCAGGACCTTCCGATCCGAAAGCGAGTGTCATACCACTAGACCACATAGCCGCACAACAAATAGATAGTATGCACTTGGCTAAGAAGTTCACAACATTGCCATCCGGAAGTATAAATCAATTGAAAATTAATAAATCACATTTTTATAGCGCATTTCCATGCATTTACCATGATCAGTTATTTCCCTATTTCCATTTACTGCGGCACCGGCTTCGCATTTCCATGCATTTACCATGATCAGTTATTTCCCTATTTCCATTTAGTGCGGCACCGTCTTCGCATTTCCATGGATTTACCATGATCAGTTATTTCCCTATTTCCATTTACTGCGGCACCGTCTTTGCATTTCCATGCATTTACCATGATCAGTTATTTCCCTATTTCCATTTACTGCGGCACCGGTCTTCCGCTCTCGGGTCAACATAATTCCCGATATCGGTTTTCACGTTACTTTGTATTTCGTAAAGGACGCAAAGTACTTTCTAACAGATTTAAAAGGACCCAGCTACCCATCACAGCAGTATGAACTAATTTTACAATGAGCAAATTAAAGAAGATAAGATCAGAAAATAAGAAGTAACATAATTAGTGCGGTGGATAAAAAAAAGTTCCGATTTTTGTCGTAATTATCCGCCAATTGGATTCAATAGTCTGATGTCACGTCGCCCAGCAACGGCGGCCATCGTGGTTCTAAACAAAGAAAATCGGTACTTTTTATTCTTCATGCTGGCTAGAACTTTTCATATGTCTTGTGATCAGAATGTGTAAAAGTCAAATCATGATCAGATTTATATTTTTTTCCCATCTGGATACGCTTTTATGCTCGCGGAGAAATATTTCATAAGGGCGTCCGCCATTGTTCCGATAGTTTAGAGCTAGTTACTAAGTTACCATGCGTCATTACGAGGGAAGTGACGTTACGACTGTTGAATCGTATTCATTTCAAAATCGTATATAGTGAAACCGGTATAACAGTGATGGTGGGGCAAGCCTAAAGGCCCTGTTATAAGCAAATCCTGTTCATTGAAATAACCCAAAATGACCTAAATTACCATTTAAAAAGATGTAGCATAGAGTCGCAAGTAGCTTATACACGCATACTCTCTCACACACACACACACACACACACACACACACACACAAACAAATACACAAAGGGAGAGAGAGAGAGAGAGAGAGAGAGAGAGAGAGAGAGAGAGAGAGGGAGGGGGGAGAGGAGGAGGAGGAGAGAGAGAGAGAGAGAGAGAGAGAGAGAGAGAGAGAGAGAGAGAGAGAGAGAGTATTCTTGAACTAGGCATAGTCTAGCTCTCGATTGCCCTTAGCTGATTGTTTAACTGAGCGTAATACATTGCATATTTTGGAGAGATTGAGTGGGTTTCGCACCCCTGTTATAACCGATTAAGCTCTTAAAAGTCATGCTATAGCCGGTAAATTTGACCAAAGGTAAAAAGGGAGACAAAAAAAAACGGGGATTCTAAAAAAAAACGTTATAACCGGGTGCCTGTTATATCCCGACCTGTTATATTGAGGTTTCACTGTAATCATTTTCAATAAAACATCGAAATTTAACTCTACTCACATTTTTGGTTACAAATTGAATCTCGAGCATCTAAATCGTGCGGCTATGTGGTCGTGTGGTATGACACTCGCTTTCGGATCGGAAGGTCCTGGGTTCGAGCCACGCTCGGCGCATAGTTGGAGTCCTTGGAAAAGGCTCTTTACTCACATTCTCTCATCGTACTCAAGAGTAAAATGAGTACCTGGCAGTTAACAGCGTCTGTCCTAAAAGTTCTCCTAACATGCTTCATGTCTCGTTCTACATGTTACGTGTTGCCGTTGGTCAGGGACCCTTTGTAAAACGCTTTGAACACGTTTAGTGGATATTCCGATTTATAAAAGCTCAAGTCAAGTAAGTAACAATAATTAGCCCGGTATGATACCATTTCGAGGTGTTGGGGCACATAATATGGCTTGCATTTTATTGCTATCTAAACGGTTTCGACAACAGCTGTATCCCGTTAGGGACACCAACTATTTTATGTGGTATTTTGATAAGTGAAACCCCTTGAGACAGAGATAAGTAAGTACACAAATATGAATTATTCCACGTACCCTGTCTATAGATAGTATGCGCTTCGCTAAGAAGCTCATAACATTGCCATCCGGAAGTGTAACAGACAACGCACAAAACTATGTGTAATGATCGTTTACAGTATGGTTTATTCAGTTTCGTGTGGAATTACACATAAATGCGGATGGCAAAAAAACAATAACAAAAACCTGAGTGACGTCAACTTCGAACTATCTATATACCTACACACGAACTGCGGTGAAATGACAAAACATCTAATGTACAAAAAAATGAATAGATAGAAGCTATGCGCTTGGCTAAGAAACTCACAATATTGCCATACGGAAATATAACGGAGCAACACACAAAACTGTGTTTACCCTTAAAGGTTTTATAGTCTGGTTAGCACAGGTTAGTGAGAACTACTCATAAACATGGATGGCAAAAAAACAATAACAAAGACCTGAGTGACGTCAACTTCGTTCTATCTTGATACGACACGAATTGCTGTGATATTGACAAATGGAGGGGGGAGGGGGGGGGTCATCTTATCTATCGATGTATTAATATTATGAATCAAATGTTTTCCGTCCAAATTTGTTTTTAATGCCTTTTGTCACAACACGATAATTAAATTCCATGTACGTACCTACAAGAAGTAGTTACGACGATGTTCCTCGGAGAGTCGGAAGTGACACCTTCCGAAGGTAAAGTCTTTTATCTGAAACACAAAATGTGTTTGTCTTTAACATATCATGATATTAGCCCAAAGATGACGTCACTCGGGTCTTTGTTATTGCTTTTTGCCATCCGCGTTTATGAGTAATGCTCACTAAACTGTATTAACCAGACAATAAACGATCATGGTTATACACAGTTTTGTGTGTTGGCCAGATATACTTCCGGATGGCAATGTTGTGAACTTCTTAGCCAAGTGCATACTATCTATTTGTAACAAAGTCTCAAAACCGCATTTTGTCATGGTGAACATGATACAGAAATAATTGCACCCCTGGTTAAGTTCGGGTTTCATCGGTTGTTTTTTTTTTTTTTTTTTTTTTGGGGGGGGGGGTTTGTGTTTTTTTTTTTTTTTTGGTGTGTGTTTTAGTTTTATGTTTGTTTGTTTTGTTTTGTGTGTGTGTGTGTGTGTGTGTGTGTTGTGTTTTTTAAATGGGTTTTTTTTTTGTTTATCTTATTTATATATTTTTCTGCTTTGGGGTGTGTGTGTGGGGGGGGGGGGGGGGGGGGGTAGGTGGAGGTTGAGGCTATAATTAATTGTCTTCGTTTTGGAGAGAGGTTGATTTCTTTAATATTTAAATTTGTTCTATTTTTGTTTTTGTTTTGTTTTTTTGTTTTTTCGTTTTTGCTTTGTCTTGCTGCTTTTTGTTTTTTTGTTTGTTTGTTGTGTTGCTTTTTAGTGGGTTTTTGTTTTAACATGGAGGGAGGGGTGATGCTATTTTGTTTCGTTTTTCTTTTGTTTCTTTGTTTGTTTGGGTTTTGTTTGTTTTTTTTTTTGGGTTTTTTTTTTTGGGGGGGGGGGGGTTGTTGTTGTTTTTGTTTTGTTTTGTTTTTTTGTTGGTTTTTTTTGTTTTGTTGGGGTTTTTTTTTGTTTGTTTTTTATTGTTGTTTTTTTGGGTGGGAGAGTAGTCTTGTTTTGTTTTGTTGAATTTAATTTCATTTTCAGCTTGATTTGTTTCCAATAATTCGTCACAGTGTGTCCTTGTCCTTTAAATACTTAGATAATATAGTATACTGCAAAAACATTAGTTCCTGTATTTTGCACGAGACTGAGGTTTCAATGCCCTGTTTTGTTTTCGGTTTGTTTTTTTGTTTTTTGTTGGTTTTTTTTTTTTTTTTTTTTTGGTTTCTTTTTAAAGCATGACTTACTTGACTTAGATGCCTTTCGCGTCTCGACCGAAAGATCGGGTCGCCTTGGCTGTTTCCAGTATTTCCTGTGTGAGGTGTCTCCAATATTGCCGGTCCTCTGCTAGGGTTCTCAGATTTTCAAGGTCCCCTGCCGTTATGAGACTAATGCTTTGTCCAAGTGTTGTGAGGCTTTTGTTTAGGATCACAGGGAGTGTTGTGATCGGTCTTCCTCTGAAAAGGTTCCCGTGTTTTTTGGAAGTATCCCGACATGGCTTGGTTAGCTGGTATGTTTTTGTCCCTGCGTAGTATGTGACCGAAAAGTTGCCATCGTTGTTGTAAAATGTCAAGGGAGATTGGTCTTTCTTTTGTGATCTTATAGAGTGATTCATTTGAGATCTTTTTTGGGTATTTGATGTCCAGTACCCTTCTTAGCTGTGTGCGATGGAAGGCATCCAGATGTTCTTCTTCGGATTTTGTCAACGCCCAAGTGCCGCAGTTATACAGAAGTACCGGTTTTAAAGCATGTACATGAATAATTCCACACCGGGTGAGATTGAGACTTTAAGTAAAGGTCGACTTTACTTATTTGCATGTCTGATAACCCAAATAGTTATTGGCTCATTGTTAACATGTAAATACTCTCAAACCAACGCAAAATATTGTCCATTACAACAATGTTATATCAATCCCATAATTTTGTTCGGTTATCAGACCTGCAAATATTATGCACACGTCTGTAAAGGTCAAAGGCCGAGGAAAAATGCCACCATAAATAATAATCGACCAACTATCATGATTGGTATATGCCAATAAGTTTTACTAATTTATTTGTAAGAACTTAGCAGAGGCCTAAATGTAAGAAAATATTTGAGCTTTTATATTGTGAAAATTCATTTAACGTGCTAAAAGCGCTTTACAAAGGGCTACAAGCTAACAGCAACACTTAACATGTTAGACGAGACTGGACGCATATTAGGCGATATTACAATATAGTCCGACAAAGACAACGCTGTTAACGGGCCGGGTACTCATTTTACACCTGAGTTCGGTGAGATAGTGTGAGTAAAGAGCAGTTTTCAAGAACTCAACCGTAGACCGCTCAGAGCGGGACTCAAAATCAGGACCTTTCGTTCCGAATGCGAGCGTCATACCACAAGACCGCACATTCAGATACGATACTTTACCTCTGAGGAGCAGAAGAGTTCCACAGGTGATAAAAATCATCAGGAGTAGGTAACTCTTAAAGATTACTACCAGGCAATTCTCATTCAAGGAGATGGATCCACTTGAAAAAAGATTTAAACAAGAGTGTCGAAGTGCTACCGATACGAAACCAGCCGTTTGGAGTTACAACTTACAGTGAGATGATCCTTGTAGAAATTATTGCAGTCAGGTCTGTTTTAAGTGGTGTATTTGGTGTAAGATCTTCTCACGTAAATTGTGTTTTGGCTACAGACATATGGAGAAACGAGCAAAGAAATTGAGCAACTGTTTCATTTCAAAGTGTAAAATTATGGTTGGCAATCGATTGTTTTACATAATAATTTGTTCAATATTTGGTAACATATTTTTGTTTGACATTTGAAAATGTTGGTACTCATAGACGTTTCTTGCTGCTAGAACCAAATGGCAGAAGTTGTTTTATTTATTTGTATTTCAAGAAGTGTAATTAATGGACGAGAGCAGAAAGGATACAAAGTGGTTGCGATTCAAAACAATCGGTACGGTTGTGGAAAAACAATAAATACTATGTATTATCTTAAATAATTGATCCCTTAAATGAACTATATTTTTTTAACGCTGTAAACGGCAAGGTACTCATTTTACACCTGAGTAAGGTGAGAGAATGTGAGTAAAGAGTCTTATCCAAGGACTCAACTATGCGCCGAGCGAAGCTCGAACCCAGGACCTTCCGATCCGAAAGCGAGTGTAATACCATTAGACCACATAGCCGCATAAGGTTGTTCGCTGATATCATATTAAAAATGCATGCTCTGAAGAAAATCAGAGGAAAATTTGATTTTGAGAATTTTTGTTCCCTAATTTTTTGTTCAGTAATATTCGTGAATACCGAGTAGGTGCCGGCTACTTGCTAAATATTCAATCTGGGTTATAATCGGCACCTGAAATTTCCCGAGTATTCGCGGCTCTAAGTCTGACCTCGTTTGCTTACATATATACTCCTCTTGTTAACACCTTTATTATATTATGCTGTCATTGTTTAACTTACTCAACACGCCCTGTCGATGTCATCTGATCATAATATATTTTACGTCACAACGTCAGAGATAAGCCGGTTGCGAATAAAGATCTCTCAAGTCAGGGAGATTTAGAGTGTAGTGTAGGGCTTGTTGAAAGGTCGTCGGTTTTATCAATAAACAATCGATCTGCAAGCGGAATGGGTCGGTGAGACACGGACGGAACAGGTGAGGAAATATTTTCGTCAGGGATCAGAATCCTGTTTCAGAATATTATTCTGTTCTACATAATAATAATAAGCGTTTTGTGGTCTTGTGTGTTGTGTTATGACACTCCAGTTCTCATCAGTAGGTCCCTTATTCGAGTCATCTTCTTCTTGAGAGGAGCAAAGTTGTCATTGAATAAGGCTCTTAACTCTCCCCTTACCAGCCATTTTCAGGACTTTATCCAAAACTCCACATCCAACTAACACCAAAATATATTGTTTATCACTCAAACAAATAGCAGTAAGTTCTAGCGATAAATAACTTCTTTAGCAAAACATGCTCTACAATAAACTGTTAATTTTCTTTAAATTTTATGATCATATTTGAATAAGAAAAATGTTGGTTATATCGTAACGAAGGTGACGATTTTCCTATGGTTGGTAAGGAGAGGGTTAACTCACATTCTCTCTCGCTGTACTCAGATTTGACTGAGCACTCCTGATAACGTCATGTACCTTCCTAAATTATGTTAATAATTGCTGTTGTGACCCATTAATGCGTTTTGAGCACGTTTAATGGATATTGCTCTTCATAAAGGAAGGCTCCATTATTTTAGGCAGTGGTTCACATGATAGGTGACCAGTCGCTTTCAATCGGTATTTAGTCGGGAGAGATTTCAATCCGGAGGGTTGATATATATATATATATATATATATATATATATTGTATGTATGTATGTATATATATGATACGTGGGTTAATTATATTTCGTGTATAATTTTTAATAAATAATTACGCCCTTCCGCATTCCATGAAGGAATATAGATAATCCACTAGTCATCTTATATCAACAGATCACTTATGTTGTCCAGTCAACAAAATGGGAGTTAATAATCTCGCCCCAAAGGAAAAAAAATCGAAAGTGCTTGAAGTGGCGGTGAAACCAGGGAGCTTCCGGGTCACAGTGCAATAACTTTAAGCACTCGACTACCTTCCCCGCTTTGTGTTCTTGAGAAATTAAAGAAGAAGACGACGAAGAAGAAGAAGAAGAAGAAGAAGAAGAAGAAGAAGAAGAAGAAGAAGAAGAAGAAGAAGAAGAAGAAGAAGAAGAAGAAGAAGAAGAAGAAGAAGAAGAAGAAAATGATGATTATGACGATGATGATGATGATGATGAAGAAGAAGAAGAAGAAGAAGAAGAAGAAGAAGAAGAAGAAGAAGAAGAAAAAGAAGAAGAAGAAGATGAAGAAGAACAACAACTACAACAACAACAGCAACAACAGCAACAACAACAACAACAACAACAACAACAACAACAACAACAACAAGGACAAGAAGAAGAAAAACAAGAAGAAGAAGATCGGAAATGTTCATTCAATACGAGAGATCAACATGATCTTATAATCCTCGTTATGTACGTATAAAGAATGTAGATATGGAATTGAAACAAAAATAGATTGTCTATTTGTAAAACGACAACAAAGGCGGAGCCCGGAGTAAAATAATGAAGATACTTTTGCGTTGTCTTTAAGTACATCAAAATCATCCGGTTATTTCAGGTATATGGAGGTTTGTATGAAGCATGGATAATACATGGTCGAAGATGAGTTTATCGGAGAAATGTGTCCCAACGTCGCAAAACGGTATTATGTCAGAACGAACCAGATGCTTAAAATGTGAATTTAATGGTAAACTAGTTAAAAATATAAATTGTTGGCATCAGCACCTTAAAATATGGTATCCATTCTTCTCAATAAAAGATACAAATTCAACACGTCTGATATTTCTGGCTATAAATCCAATTTTCAAGATATTAACCATCCCGACTTAATACCGTTTTGACGCGAAGGGTCACAAATGATAGATAAAAAGAAATGAAGTATAATGAACCTGGGAATGAAAGAATATGAGGGAATTGGAGAGCACGAAAATTGGAGGAGAGGGGGGGGGGGAAGAGAGGCCCAGAGGAGGGAGTAAGAGGGAGAAGAAAACGCGGAGGAAGAAGTCTGTAGAGTAAAAAGAGCGGGAGAACGGGACAAGGGCAGTGGCGGGGCTCTATTGGTTAATTCGGTGCCATGCACCACCTGTAATCATGTTTTAGAATAAAAACAGCATACTTTATAAAAGTTAATCAACTTTTGGTTCACAAGAATCACAGCTCCCTTCAATAGTATAATCAACAGTCCTACATCAGCTGAATGACTTTGAAACTGAGTCCAACTTTACCATCTCAGCATAGTAAAAAAAAAAAAAAAAACCTGACTGGTGCCCAGAGATTGTTGCACCAGCCATTAATAGCGCTGCTTGTTGTGGGCGCCGGTCGCAAATATGTTATTTATGTCAGTTTGATACCCTCAGCGTTTTTTAAAAAAATAATATCAATTGCTAGTAATCACAACTATGATCGCTGAAAAAAAAAGAAACTACATGCAATATGAATATGTATATTAGATATAAAAGATACCTACTTATTTGATAAGATAATTTTATGTGCAGGTGGATAAATAGCAACAGAGTGTTGTATTGTTAGTTTGGTTATGCCTATATAATGTGTGTGTGAGAGAGAGAGAGAGAGAGAGAGAGAGAGAGAGAAAAGAGAGTGTGAGAGAGTGAGAGAGAGAGAGAGAGAATAAAACGATTTTCTTTTTCTACAGTACAATTATCTTATTGATGCTATGCGTTTAGGTTAAATGCTCACAAGATTTGCCCGCCAGATTAAACATACTAACCTACAACTCTGATTGATTTATTTTAGCGGTCGGAAAAAAAAAAACAAAGAGTCGAGTGACGTCATTGTTATTCATTCTGTAGCTAGTGTAAGTTGTTTTTAAATCTCTGATCGTGACATCGCCATATACTGTGATGACGTCACGCCGCTGGACAATGAACTTGTAAGATTGATAATAAGGCCAGAATAAAGAATGAAGGAGATGATGATGATGATGATGATGATGATGATGATGATGATGATGATGATGATGGATGATGATGATGACGATGATGATGATGATGATCATGAAGATAATGATGATGATGAAGAGGGTTGTCAAATTATTTTGTTTACGCTTCAGCATCTTTGGTAAACAAAATTATCCTAAAAGTTCATATCCTAGTCCCTTGCCAAATAAGTATAATGAATAATTTTATTTACACCAACTTGATGACAATACTGAGCACGAATTAAGCTTTTTCATATAGCGCAATATTCACTAAACGTGCACAAAGAGCTTTACAATTGGTCACTAACCAACAGCAATACTTAACATGTCGGACGAGACATGACGCCGGTTGGGAAATATTACAACTGTTCCGACAGAGACAACGCTGTTACCTTTTTTTCCTTTTTCGCTCTTCGTTTTTTGTGAGTCTGTGTTATTGTTTGTTTTGTTCTGTATTTTTTTTTTTTTTTTTTGTTTTTTTTTTTTTTTTGTTTTTTTTTTTTTTTTTTTTTTTTTTTTTTGTTTTTTGTAGTTTTTTTTTGTTTGTAGTTGTTGTTTTGGAAGGGGGAGGGGGATTGTTTTGCTTTTTTAAAAGTAAATATCAGTCAAAATATCTGTCGCTTTTTTAATAGTCAGGTCTTTTCCTACTGGTATCTCCCATTAAATGAGTAGAAGGAATAAGAATGGAATAACTTCAATTATCCAGAAAAAAAAAGAAGAACGGTAGATGAAGGAAAGAGATTATCACCCTGATTTCGTTTCATTTCTTCTAAGGTCCATTTCAGGAATGCCAGGAAAACTTTTTTTAGATATGCTTAACAAGTCATAGATAATGCAAATCGTCTTTTTACAACGTGGTCAATAATAGATCTCAATTTATTATTTTCCTGCTGCTTTCTTGATAAAATGACAATTTTATCTCGTCCCGTCAGTTTAAGGGTGAAAATTACCATATTCTGTGCTGTATTAGTGCTATTTTGTCTATTAAAAAAGTAAATTGAGTACTTTTTTAATGTCAAAAATGTAAACCTCGTTTTTTAAAGGCCAACCAGCCAAAAGAAAATGCCAAATTATGTTTGTTTTGAAATTTGGCATTGAAATCACCAAACTTGCAACCCTGGCCCATTTCCATTTATCCTCCTTTCTTGATACTTGATACCTACTTATATTCCTTGCCATCAGGAGGGAGAAAAAGAACCGATTGATTGGACGCCCATTAAGATCCTATCTTAAGACGCTAGCTGGACGTCTCACGTAGGATTGTATCATTGAACACACCCCTCGCCCGCCGCCCTCGACTCGCTGAACACATCCCTTTTTAATCGCTTTTGTCGCGCACCGGAAATCACCTGACAGAATTAGAATCTCAAGGGACTTGTTTCGGGATTTGATTTTACTTATTTTATATAAAAGGTTAAGATTTGTAACCTATCCTTTGCATAAAAAAAAATAAAAAATAGGGTTGGGGGTTAACATTATTCTGTACAACCCATGTTAAATTTTTGACAACGGCCACAACATTACTGGCAAATTAATAAAAAAAAAATAATAATAATAAAATTCCCTTTATTCATCATATAGGGGAATTTTTTCTCTAGGGTCTATTTCAAGTGAAGACTGGAATAACCCAGGCGTCAGCCGCAGTGCAGCGCCGCCGCAAATTCAGCTAGGGCGAGGTGACTTGCTCAATGCCACACAGCGCAGTGGCGGGTGACCGAACTCGGTACCTTCCGGGTACGAAGCAAAGACCGTACCGCTGAGCAACGCTGCCCAAATATAAACCTATGTTTTACATATTGATATAAGTGACTTGCAAACGTTTTAAATTTAAGGGTAATTTCATTAACTCAAATGATTATTTAGAATATCTGCCATGGCATAATAATTATCGGTCCTTAATTTGACCTTGGCCTTGAGAGTCGCCATCTGGCCTCCCTGTTGCCAGAATCATTTGTCCTCACCTACTGAATTTATTGGCGGCTATGTGGTCTAGTGGTATGACACTCGCTTTCGGATCGGAAGGTTTGTTTTTTGTTGTTTGTTTGAGCTCTTGAACTTTTGTGACACATTGCAGACTACAAAATAAGGGAAATAATCGAAGATTATTTACTATAGATAGTATGCGCTTGTCTAAGAATCTCACAACATTGCCATCCGGAAGTATAACAGACCAACACACAAAACTATGTGTAACCTTGAACGTTTAAAGTCTGGTTAATACAGATTAGTGAGAATTACTCATAAACGCGGATGGCAAAAAGCAATAACAAAGACATGAGTGACGTCAACTGCATACTATCTATAGGTAGAATGCGCTTGGCCAAGGAGTTCACAACATTGCCATCCGGAAGTATAAAGGACCAACACACAAACTCTGTGTAACCATGAACGTTTAAAGTCTGGTTAATACAGATTAGTGAGAATTACTCATAAACGCGGATGGCAAAAAGCAATAACAAAGACATGAGTGACGTCAACTGCATACTATCTATAGGACTATCTCCGAGGTTACGAAATAATCAATAATGGTAAAAAACTGTAACACACAGCTGTACAATTTTCTATAAAATCAGCCTTAACGTCAAATAATATGAATATGTTAGAAGAGTAAATATAATTTTTAAGTAAGTCAAGATCAAATGTAGATTTTGTTTTATTTAAATTGTCAACAACAAAAAATCGTCATATTGTTGCCTATTACTTCTCTTTGTTAGTACAGAAAGGAACCTAACGGGCGACTGGTAATAATAATATTGTTCCATAATGTCTCCCGGAGGAATAAATTTTAATGAAACAGTGTGAAGCGCATTGAGGAATGGTAAATACGTGGAAATGCGCTATATAAAATGACGCTATCATTATCATCATCATCATCATCATCATCATCATCATCATCATCATCATCATCATCATCATCATCATCGTCATCCTCATCATCAACATCATCATCATCATCATCATCATCATCATCAACATCACCATCATCATAATCACCATCATCATCATCATCATCAATCATCATCATCATCATCATCATCATCATCGTCATCATCATCATCAGCATCATCATCATCATCATCATCATCATCATCATCATCATCCTAATCATCATCATCATCATCATCAACATCACCATCATCATAATCACCATCATCATCATCATCATCATCATCAATCATCATCATCATCATTCATCATCATCATCATCATCATCATCATCATCATCGTCGTCCTCCTCATCAACAACATCATCATCATCATCATCATCATCATCATCATCGTCATCATAATCATCATCATAATCATTATCAACACCATCATCAGAATCATCATTTTATTGTTATTATCCTTCCAAACCACAATAACCCATGATTTCAATGTATGGCAACTGTTTTCCAATATATAATAATCATATTGAATCTCTCAAGGAGCATTCATTGCAATATTTTGGCACTACAATTTCTAGAATATCAACCGTAAGATTCCTAATCCCCCGATGTCTCCCCGTACGTTAAAGAGTTTTTCTATACATATCGCATCATCTCGATATATCATTAGGACAATCCCATTACCCTCACATTATGATAACCATGTAGACTTTATCTGCTATTCTGCCTTAGTCTTTTTTTTAAAAATAAAACACGTTTTCAAAATTTTGGCCAGAAACTCGTCCTTCAAATATCGATCAATTAAAACGTCTCCCATTTGTCAAAAAAAAAAAAAAACGCTCAAACTTTAAACTGACTATCACGGAAGTCCAAGGTTTGAGAGTTATGACAAGATGAGAGTCATTTTAATCGATCAATATAACTTTCAGGACGAGATTTCTAGACAAAGTTTTTAAAACATG
>NC_088360.1:101113763-101118409 GCF_034508935.2 Berghia stephanieae
GGGGGAGGGGGGTCTGATTCACCCCGACATAGGACCGATTGTAATTGTAGGCGGTGCGACATGTGGCATTATCTAACTACATCTTGTCTGCTCCTGCTCAGAGACATGTCTTCGTTGTTTACGTTGACAAACTGCTGAGGGGGCTCGGAAACAGCTTTTAAGCTGTAGGCTTTGTGTCAGCAGACGTGTCTCGCCCGGTGTCTGTCGTCATGTAATTTGTTTTGTCTCACTCTCGCCAATGGTTTAGGGAGATTTATACGGAAATCAACTTCATTTTCCATTTTTAACACATCTATGCGTTGCGAATTCAGAGAATTTCGTCTGCTTTGCAGTCCTGCTGCTTTGTCATCTGGCTTTGGAAAACCAAAGGTCAAAAAGCTGTTTCTAACAAAGCAACTTTACGTCACTCGACTCAGGTCTGAGTGAAGTACTTGGCTATGGGCACAGATATAGTAAGTAAGAATGTTAGTACAACTATGAGGACACTAAATAGTTGGCGAATTGTTGTATAGGAAACAGATTTGGTCCCATATGATGTAGTATTAAGGAGGAGGGGGGGGGGGGGAATTGGGCAGGATCAACAAAACAAAAAATCGTTTATAAACAGAACGTTTAATATATGTTTGAGAGTTTCTATTGAGAGCTAATCACCCATTCTGCGATCTAAAAAAAAATACAAAGAGCCGAGAGACGTCTGCTTCATTCATTCGATCGCTGAAAGAAATGGTCTTGATAGTTCGAAGATGACGTCACTCAGGTCTTTGTTATTGTTTTTTTTTTTTGCCATCCGCATTTATGAGTAATGCTCACTGAACTGTGTTAACCTGGCTATAAACGTTCATGGATACACACAGTTTTGTGTGTTGGTCTGTTATACTTCCGGATGGCAATGTTATGAGCTTCTTTGCCAAGCGCCTTTTGATAGATCGAAGTTGACGTCACTCCAGCCTTTGTTTTTATTTTGTGCCATCCGCGTTTATGAGTAATTCTCACTAAACTGTATTAACCAAACCAGACTATAATCATTTAAGGTTACACATAGTTTTGTGTGTTGGTCCGTTATACTTCCGGATGGCAATGTGTGAACTTCTAAGCCAAGGGCATACTATCTATAGCCATAGCCTTCGTAAAGTCGCCTGACCAAAAAATATTACGTCAAAATGCAAGGCGATGACCACAGAAAGAAAATTAATCGTGGGTTGTATTCAATAGATCAACCAATGGGATCATTTGTTTCATTGAGCACTTCTAACAACCACAAGGCGTTACACATACCAAAAATGACGTCAAAATGTATAGATAGTATGCGCTTGGCTTAGAAGCTCACAACATAGCCATCCGGAAGTATAACGAACCAACACACACAACTCTGTGTAACCATGAACTTTTATAGTCTGGATAATACAGTTAAGTGAAAGTTACTCATTCGTGGAAAGCAAAAAAAAAAAAAAACCCAGTGACGTCAACTTCGTTCTATCTATAAGTTCTAGTGTCAGGCTACAAGTTAACGAAGGCTCCGGTATATATAGCTGAGTTTTACTGTAACAAGCTCTACACACATACATTTATAACTTTAGTTGTAGAGTGGTCTGTCTTCAAAATGTCTCCGTTGTTTATAATGTAAACTACGTTGGCTAAACCGAGAGGGCCTGAAATGGCTTAGGTTTTATGTGAGAGTTGTCTGGTGTGGCGTTGGTTGTCATTTGTCTCACTCGGATGGAATTCATTGAAGTTTGGAGTCTGTAGGGCGGACGCAATTTACCCAGTTAACTGCCGTACTCTGGAAAAAACTCGTATTTAAAATTTGGCCAGAAAACTCGTCCTTCAAAAATCGATCGATATATATGATCCTACGTCTTGGCAAAAACTCTCAAAAATGGGATTTCGCGGAAATCCCAGGTTTGAGAGGGTTTGTTTTTTGTTGCCAAGATGAGGGTCATTTATATCGATGGATTTTATTGAAGGACGAGTTTTCTGGCCAAATTTTTGACAACGAGTTTTTCCAGACGGGGTAACTGCCTGTGTTGTATAAAGGAATGCAGGTTTAAATATTGATATAAATTGAAATTTGGAGGCAGTGGACTGTCGGAAGCGTAGAAAATCCCTTGTTATATTATGTTGGCTTAATTTTTTGTTTGTTTGTTGCTTTCAAACATCAATGAAGCTGGCAAGAAACAGCATTGCCTCTGTTTAAAAAAAAAAAAGCATCTCGCAGGCGCCATGTCTCGTTTTACGTATTGTGTTGTTATTATCTAGTTTGCTAGTGGATATTGCGCTTAATAAAACTGCAAGTATACATTTTTATTATAAGAGCTTTTTTTTAAAAAATGAGCTTTATATAGAGCAATATCCACTAAATGTGCTCAAAGCGCTTTACAAGGGGTCCCTGGTCAACAGCAACATTTAACATGTAGGACGGGACATGACGCCTGTTAGACGATATTATAATTTTTCGGACAAAGCTAAGCTGTTAACGGCCAGGTACTCATTTTACATCTGAGTACGGTGAGAGAATGTGAGTAAAGAGCCTTTTCCAAGGACTAAACTATGCGCCGAGCGCGAGGGTCGAACCCAGGAATTTCCGATCCGAAAGCGAGTGTCATACCACAAGACCACATAGCCGCATATTATAAGGATCAAAGACTCTTCAATCTGGTAGACTTCTTGAAGAAATTTTTGACAAGTTGACCGTCATATTTGTGTGGCTTAGCGATCTCGTGGTATGACATCACTCAATTTCTGACCTATAGGTTCTTGGTTCGACTCAACTGTGAGAGACCCAAAGTTGAGTCTGGATCTCTTGATTTAAGAACCATTTCATTAATCGGGCTGCCAAAGTTAATAATATTATATGCTTTTTGACCCGATATGGAATTATATTGACCCGAGAGCCGTTAAAACCGAATCAATGAGGTCTTTCTCGAGGTAGATAAGCTCCCGGTTTCAGATGAAGAGGCAAAATAATGGAATATTATATTGAAGAAAGGTTTTTCAAAACTCGTTGATTTTTCACGAGTTTTTGGAAAACGACTCTTGGTTTAATCTAAATTAATTTGATAACACATATTTGTGTTGTTTTTTTTGTTGTTTTTTTTTTTTTTTTGTGTGTGTTTTGGGGGGGTGTTTTGTTGGGGTTTTTTTTTTTGTTTGTTTGTTTTGGGGTTTTTTTTTGTTATTTTTGTTTGTTTGTTTTTTTTTGTTTCTTTATCTTCCTTAAATTAAATATAGATCTTGCTCGTCAAAATTTATTACAAGATATTCTTAAACCTTTGTCCCCGATTAACTTTTCAGCTCGAACACTTTAAAATTATTCGGCAATCGAATCTAATATTTATCTTGACACGTACTTTGTGACAACCCTGAGCCTGGGCTAACGAGATGCGGATTATAGTATTTTTTTACATACTCAGAACACAATTTCATCTCGAGGAAAGACAAGAAATTAAATGTAAGGTAAGAATAAAAGCGCATTATAATAACGAGATTTGTGTAAGTTGTAACCTTATGCGTCAAAGGCTTGTGAATGTTATGAATTTACGTTTGTCATCTTAAATTTAATACACTGTGTAAGCAATAACTGTCATACATGGTGTGAGAAGAAAAACGACCGGTCATGATTAAAATAGGTTAGGATTAACCCAGATAATTTTTATTGGAGGACGAGATATAAAAGTATAAATTTTGAATGTTTTAAGAGTATATTATGTGCCCAGAGCCTGCATAATAACGCTGGATAAGCTGCGCTTGACATATATGTGCATTATTATTATTATAATTATTATTATTATTATTATAATTATTATTTTATTATTATTATTAATATTATTATTATTGATGATGATGATGATATTATTTATTATTATTATTATTTATTATTATTATTATTATTATTATATTATTATTATTATTATTATATCAGAAACAGGGCTTTAAAACTGTCCGAAAGTTCCAAGTGTTGCACATTCTTTGAGATAAAAATATTTAACAAATATTCATGTAATACTTTAAGCGTTTAACAATAATTATTTTATCTAAAGTAACGAGACATTAATATGTGGTGGGACCTTTTCTGCGCCTTTTGTAATGTTCATACTGTGATCCACCGCCTTTAAGTGATTGCCGGATAATTTTGCGAAAAATTGTTCGAAGACACAAAAAGGGACACAAAAATAAAGATTTGATGTTTGTATAAATTTGCAATAATGATCATATCTAAGGAACGGGACGATATTATATTAATATATGGACCTTCTTATGCCTTTATCATATTCATGACGGTATTCACCGACTTAAAGTGGTTTTATGTTCGGATTGATCAAATAGACATTGTATTATATATATATTATATGTGTGTGTGTGTGATGTGTGGTGTGTGTGTGTGTGTGTGTGTGTGTGCCTTTACGAATTAATAAATGAACATTTACTCCAGGGAATTTTCAAGGATTGGCTATTAATTAATGCATTTCACAATGCTTTGTTTATCGATTTCTATTAAGTGCAACCTTAAGCTTTCTGCATCCCTTTACTTTATCGCTTCAAAATAGAGAATATCACTAAACGTGCTCAAAGCGCTTTCAAAGGGGTCCTAGCCAACAGCAACAATTAAACATGTATGACGAGATATGACGCCCGTTAGGCGTTTACAA